>NC_056729.1:676885899-677123399 GCF_019279795.1 Protopterus annectens
GCCTTTCAGAGTTCAGGCCTTCTGCCATGAGTGTGTCATACCCAGCAACAAGGTGTGCGACTGTTTCCAATTCTGTTTTACAAAGCCTACATTTGTCTATTTCTTCCACATGTTCAATGGACTTTGTAAACCAATGTGAACATAGTCCACTATCCTGTGCTGCCATTACATTATTAACCTTTCATCTTTTGGTTTCAACTCACCTCTCCTTAACCATTCCTGCATCAGATTCCGATCAACATGAGGTTGTTCCGTGATATCTCTATACCTGCCACTATATTTATGGCTTATTGTCATTTCTTTGCTTCACATCTGATTCAAATCCTTATGTTCTTTCCTTCTTTTTGTTTTTTGTCACAGTTTGATTTTTCATCTACTTCTGGTTTCATTTCCATTCCTGCTTGCCACCTGAATGCTTCTGCTAAACGAAGGAGGAAGGTCACCGTAGACTTCCTCTCGTTGTAAAACTTTCACTGTGTTTGGATCTGATGAGGCCAGCAAATATGTACGCAGTCACATGACTGCTGAAGTACAAGTAATTGATTTTGAAGAGTCCCTTTCCACCTTCAGAGCATAGAATATATATATATATATATATATATATATATATATATATATATAGTCTTGATACACACATCATTTGATAATCATGAAGCATTTTTCTTGTTTTTCTGTCCAACTGACCCAATACATTTTGAGGCCATTCAATCACTCCAAAACTGTAAGTTAAAACAGGAAGAGCTAATTGGTGTATAGCTTGAACTTTATTCCTAGATGTCAGGGCTGTTTTCAGTATTACTTTTAGTCATCTGAAGTATTCCTTACTGAGTTTAATTTAAATGTGTTCATGTTTTATTGCCAGTCCATCATCAATACCCTAGCACTTATACACTCATTATTGCTCAAGTTCCTTTATAACACATTCTTGCCCAAGATTTAGATTTTCTTGGTACTGCAACTTTCCTGCTTTAAACGTTTCTCTTGCACATTTATCAAGATCAAATGTCACTCATATCATCTGAGAATGTTTTAACCACTTGCATTTCTGTTTGCAACTGCTCATCTGATGAACTATACAGTTTTAAGTCATCCACAGAAAGTAGACAAGAAATCTTTAAACAGTTTTTTTTATGAGCCAAATTGTAACCAAGACAAAACAACCATGGTGACAAAAAATCACCATGGAATATCCTCCTTTGAGGTGGATTTTTATGCTTGGGGTAATAATTTGCCCTTTGTCACAGCTTAATTGCAATGTGGTTTGCCATTGTTTCATGGTCTCTGTAGTATAACTGATCAGTATATGGTGTATCTTATACATTTGTAAGCGCTTTTTTATCTATGAATGTGGGATGCTGTCAAATGCTCTTTTGTAATCTAGCCATGCCATCCTTAGATTCTTTCCCAAATTACAATTCTCCATTATGGTTTGTTTAGCAGCAAATGATCCTTTGTTCCATACTTTCTTTAGTTACCCTTTTTGCTCTTTTCCCGTGATTGAGTTTTCTTCTAAATGACTGTAAACTCTGTCTGTATCAGTTCCAGTATATAGTTTGCACATGCAAGTTATTGGTCTATAGTTTTTAGGATGGCTTTCAGGTTCAAGGAGGAGTGTTGTTTTTCTTGTTGTTAACCAGGTTGGTGTGTATTCAGGATGTGCATATAAGTAGTTCTTTTCTCAGGGCTAAATCTTTGTCTAAAGATGTTAATCCTTTTAGCCGGATACTACATCTGGGCCTGGAGTTTTCCATTTAGCAGTGTTTCTTGATTGCTTTTCATTTTATCTGGGTGTTATTTCACATTTCATATCCTGTACATTTGAACTCCTTACTGTTTCTTTTAATTTTTCTATCCATTAAGCATCTTTGTTATATTCATCAGGGTCTCCTTAAATATTTCCCCAAAATGTATCTATTTCTTCTGATTTGGTGGTGTTTCTATTATTTTTGCTTTGTTTCCCAGTTCTGTCTAAAACGTTTTTAGGTCATTAATGAACTGCTTATTTTTCACCTTTCCTTTAGATTTATGTGCATTTCTTCTAAGTTTTTCTGCCTGTGTGGATAGCTGTAATTTATTATTTACAATAATGTTTGATAAATCTTGGTCTGTTGTAATATTGTGCATTGCTTTTATCACGTACATCTTTCTAAGTAGTTTTATCTGTTTCATTTTCTATATTCATCTGACAGTGACACTTCTTGTGTTAATTGTTTTATAATTTTTCTTTATTCAGTGCTTCCATAATGGCATTTTATTTCTTCCCTTTCTTTCCCTTATTACTCTGTATTTTGTGATAATACTTTCTCTATTATTAGTTTAGCTTCACAGTAATATATCCTGTTTCCTTCTGTTATGTCACACGAATTTCTGTTACTTGATTTCACTGTTGTGTTCATGCGTTATGTCAGCCTTGTAACATTTGGGGTATTATTTACTTTCTGTAATCTATGTCTTTCATCCGTTTTAATATGTCTATCTGTCTCTATTAAATAAAGCAACTCTTTCCTTAGATCATTTTCTTCTAAACTGAGAGTACATTCTTTGTTCTCTGTTTCCTTCAGGCATTCTACAGAAAGTTCCAGAACATCTTCTTATGACATATCCTCTTCAGCTGCATCTTGCATCATCTGTAGCTCCTTCATATGGGAACTCATTGGCCTAACACTCCACAATGTTGCCTGTGTCACAGTTGCTACTGTTTCTTGCTCCTTCCTTTGCTGTGCAACTCCAACTGAATTTTTGATCTGGTTTCCTAATGAAGGCTTCAGAGCATCATCATGTTCATAGGTTCTAGGCTAGCTGGTTTAGTGGGCCATTTTAAACCTAGCCAATTTCCTTTGGCAAGAATCAAACCCTGTACCTCTTGCACGTGAGTAAACACTTTAACCATTATGCTAACCCCAACCCAATAATTAGAGGTCAGAATAAAACCCTGTAGCTTGTATTTCTGAGGTAAATACCTTAACCTCCTCCTAATTGTTTTGCCTTTGTAGTTCATAGGTAAGTACCAGCTAGCTGTACTTGTGGACCATTTTAAGCTTATCCAATTTCTCTTACTTTGAATTATACTCTGTACCTCTTGACTGTGAGGTAAATACTTTAACCATTATACCAACTCCCATTCCACCCATTACTAATTAATTTGGGGGCTCATTCCAGCGTGCTATGATTTTACCTGAGTTTTCTCCACTTGCAGGTAATCCATAACCTCAGTTAATACTTTTTTTAACTTCTCCATCACTTATTCTCTTTTCTTCTTTCCCCGTTTGCTTTCTTGTTTTTTTGTATTGTGAAATGTTCCATATCCAGATGCCTTGTCTGTATTTTTCTTCAAATATCTCTGCTGCTGCTTTTTATATTGATTTATTTTTGCTTTCTTCTTTACATAAATATTGCAAAATATCAAATCTTTTTTCCCCACATCCATTTTTATTCTTCAGTTGTCTCCCATTCCACCTGTTTCCCTTTAGTTTGAGGACTCATTGTTCCATCATGTTGTGTCATAACCTGTGTTAGACTTGCTACACTAAATAATTCCTTTTGAAAGTATTCCATAACTTCAGTTTCTATTTTTTTTTTAATTCTACCTTAATAATTCTGTGTTCTGCATTCCTCCTCTTGTGTTCTTATTTTTTTGTATTGTGAAATTTTCCATATATGATAGCCTTTGCCTCTATTTCTCTAAGGTAAGTACTAGACTAACTGCTGTTGCAACCCATTTTATGTCTAACTAATTTTTCCAAATGTGAGAATCAAACCTTTTACTTTGTGTCTCATAGGTAAGCACCTTAACCATTAAGCCAACCCCCAACATCTTTGAGCTGCATTTTTGTATTGATTAGTTTGGCTTTCTCCTTTGTATAAATATTACACCATATGAGATCTGTTATTATTTCGCTTGTCCATATTACTTTCTTATACCTTATAAAAGTCTCTGGGTTTTGTTCTTTACATTTTCACTTTTTCTCTGTTGCTTCCTTTTCCAGGCAGCCTAAACCTTATTTATGTATCTAATGTTTTTCATGGATCTGTTGTACGAACGAACATACATTTTTATTTGAAGCTTTTGACAGTATTTTGTGCAAACATTTTTCTTTCTTCTAATTTCTTTCTTAATCTGGTTGAATGTTGCCTGTCTTGAAATTCTGACCATGCTGCATAATAGTAAGAACACATAATGAATTTCTTAACCTCACTAGTCCACTCTATCATCTTTATCTTCTATAATGGCGGGGGCATCCTCTCCCGGAGCTTGGCCTAACCCCATTGTAGAAATATTTCTGAGTGTTCACTGTATGGCTGGAGACATTGTTCAAAATTGTCCAAAGAACAGTTGTCTTATGCTGTTAGCAAAATAAATGTTAAATGATATGTATGTATCTATCTATCTATCTATCTATCTCTAGCTACATGCACATATGTAAGTGTAATACTATGCATTGAATACACCCAATGTCAGCATGCAAAATATTGACGCAATAATGTTGAAAATGCCCACATCTACATGCAACTACACATGCACTAAGAAGCAGCTTCAGTGGTTGCAAAATTTAAGTTTAAAAAAGAAAGAAAAGCATCATTATTTGCAGGGGGCAAGCCCCCTGCAGCCCTATGTGGGAGGCTGCCCCCTGCAGCCCCATGTGGGAGGCTGCCCTCTTTACACCCCCTGCTACTTATATATATATATATATATATATATATATACATATATATATATATATATATATATATAAAATTATATATTTACACTAACTACAAGATCACACAAACATGATATATATGCTAACTCCAAGATCACACAAATATGGGGTAAGGGCATATTCTGCAACCCTGGGAATTCTGCAGTCTCAAACAATTGTCGACCAGCTTCTTAGTCAATCATAAACAGCCAACTAAATAACTGTTGACCAGATACACATTTGATGTTTAGGAGGTAACCCATTAACATAAATATATATATATATATATATATATATATATATTTATATATATACATATATATACACACACATACAGACACACACAAACACACACATGCAGTGCTGACAGAAGCTGGGAATGGGAAGTTAGGGAAATTAAAATAAGACTGGAAGCGTCATTTAAAATGGGTTCCTATTAGATGACTGAAGACGCATTCTTTCGAATGCATCTTGGACGAACTTGAAAAGAAAAAAGGCAAAATGATGAAGCGGCATATAAGCAAATTCTTTTCTTGGGAAAGAAATTGCTTGGCCGTGTCCGTTACTTTGCCGTTTTTGTCCCTGTAGTGCGATCTCAGAGTTGGTATATTTAAGTAGGGGGGTGGGGGGGGTGAAACCCCCACTTTATTTTACGTTTTAAGTGTATTTTTTTTTTTTTTTTTGGAACAACAATTTTTTTTCCTTGGAAAAAAAAAATCACTGTTTTAAGCGTTTGAGTTTGTAAGCTTTCGCTTACATGGGGTCAATAAATCATCATTCGCTTTTCTAAGCGTTCAGTGATTTAATATAGACCCCTTAAAACAATATGTAATCAAATTAACATGCATATTTTTTTTCCTTTGGTGTATTGTTTCTTTGTGATGAAGGTACACAGTCAGTGCAAGAGCAGGTGTAAAAACAATTTTTTGATACATTTTTAAGTGACAAATATCAAAACAGTTGTGTGCCTTTAAACATTTTCATTGTTAGCAGAATATCATTGGTTAAACAAAACTTGCATGAAAATATAGCATATTTAGGTCTCTTGGTCAAACTTATGTGAAAGTCAGTTAGCATAAGATAAGAACATAGTTGACAGAAAAAAAAGATTCATATGAAAATAGCTGAAAAAAGAAGGTGTAGTTATTTGAAAATGCTTTGGTTTCCTTTCTCATTGGCGAGTGTCCCTCAAGTTAGTAATTGTCAGCATTCTAGGTTTGTTCTCATTGTTTTTGAGATAGCATTCTAATAATAGTCATTATTATTTGCATAACATCAATCAGCCATGCATCACAGAGTATAATTGTTCTAAACACTCGTGTGTGTGTGTGTGTGTGTGTGTGTGTGTGTGTGTGTGTGTGTGTGTGTGTGTGTGTGTGTGTGTATGCAGTTGCAATGTGCATTATTGTGTGTGTAATGAAAAAAATCTATATTTAGTTTTGTTTCTGGTGCTCAGAATGGTAACATGATAACATTTTATACAAAATAAAGTCTGGTGACACGCTTTGTTAGCTAAGGAGACAACAGCTATGCACACGATTTCATTAAAAACATTGTGTCATCATCAGGATTAATAATTTGTGCAGCCCCTTCTATCACATTTTATGTCCATCTGCTATGTTCATAGTGATGAAACCTCAGGTCCACATTCTCCTTTTTGACTGTGTAACATTATTTGGCAAAGCTGCTTTCATCCACCATCCAGTCCTTCATAACACACGAAACAGCCTCTGAACTGTAAGGTTCGTGGCACAGAGGTAGTAGCCATGTCTGTATCACATCTGACCAAGGTTTGAGTAATGGGTCAGGGTGCTGGAGGACCCAGCACGGAAGGATGACAGTGAGCTGCTTATGCTGGCTTGCATCCTTAATGTAAGGGTTTCATAATATGCTATAGCCAATGCACCACTTTGTTGTATGGAAAATGGGACACAGGAGGTAGGAAGACAGCACTCTGACTCAGTTTAGCAGTCATGTTTATCTGAATTTCATTTCCTTCAGTCTTTTTTGTTTGTCAGGCTTATTTAGTGTTATTCTTGGTATGTTGTGATACATATGTTGCTTTGAAATATAGCTCCATAACATGTTTTTGCCCTGTAGTTCTTCAGCAGAGCATACAGGTTACAGATGCCTATTTTTACAGACTGGCAGGTACAGCAGTTAAATTATAGTATCTCTGAGCTTCAGAGTAGTAATGTTCTGAGCTGGCTTTGCCATCAGAGTTGATGTTCATGGGTGTGTGAATCACATCCATTTGTATTCAGGGATCAGAGATCATGTGCACATCTTTAATGCAGATTCAGTGTACTGTAAAATACTGACTGGAGTGCAGTGACTGCTATGTCTTTAAATTGCACACACAAATTATTTTTCAGATCAGTATTACTAGCCTTGTACAGTGTGTGTGTGTGTGTGTGTGTGTGTGTGTGTGTGTGTGTGTGTGTGTGTGTGTGTGTGTGTGTGTGTGCGCGCTCTATGTTTATATTATTTATTTATTTGTTGACCATGCTAGTGGCCTCTTTTAAAAGGAGACTTGTAGTGGTATTATTTTTTAAATGTTTTGAAAGAATGGTTGAATGAAGTTTTTATATATAAATATGGAAGAAGGAAGATAGAAGACAATTAAAGAACTGGAGAGCAATAGTATTGAATAATAATGATTACAAGATCTTTATGAAAATTAATTTATATAAATGTAAGATTGCCTATGTCATACATGATAATTTAGTAAATATGTTTATTGAAAAACAAAAGAAATCTTGCAACAGAATGGGGCATTTACTGTTCATCAGATAAGCATATTTTATTCAACCAAGTATGAAACATTTCACAGCAGTCCTTATAACTGAAGATTATGGTTCCTTTTTCCTGCTTATGTGGAATCAGATAAATGCAGATTTTTCTTTTCTACACAGATTGGTTTATGCTGCTGCGACAGTGTGCTGTTGTCTTGGTACTGGCTGATTTCACCATAACTATTGATTTATGATTTAAATCTTTGTGTCCCTACAGCAGTAGGAGCTTTTTCTGTTGCCGTTCAGACAGATTTTGTTTTAATGACCATAGGTAATGTCCATTGCAATCCAGTCCACTGAATAATGTGATTCATGTTTTACTAACTGTTTCTAGAATCAGGTGTAGGCATACATTTATAGACTTCTGTATTAGTTTTAACAAACTTTTCTAGGCCATCCTGTTAGTCTGTGCTGCTATGTCAGTGTGGCCTTCTTCAGCCCTCATCTGTTGTGGAGTTGCTTGAAGGAGCATTTATTTCTGAATTAAATCACTGAACAGCAGCAGAAGTAGCAGGGGCATGCTATACTGGTATGAACCGAATGGTGCTTGACTCCCAAACCAGTCAGGCACTTTTGTGCTATTAATGCTGTGTCCTCCTGTAAAGGACAGTACCTTAGTCTTGTTGAAATTCTGAGGAGTGCTGTTATGATCCTTGAAACAAAGTGAAACAACAAAGGTGTAAAACATTTGCTAGTTCCTGGTTGTTGTACTGTGGAATATGCCTAGGTAGCAGGACTGTGCAGCATTCTTCATTAGGGATGTGGGGTAATAGAGTACCCCACCAACACACACACACACACACAAACACACACACACACACACACACACACACACACACACACACACACACACACACACACACAGTGCCTTAATGGCATTACAGCAAGTTTTAATATTACTTTTGAATTTGCGGAAATAGCAGTTATGGGTCTTGAACTTCTGGTAAGATGTCAGTATCTCACTCAGTGCTTTAGATGGACACACTGTGTGTCAGACTGATATGTTCCCTGCAACTAGAAGATGGAACAGTTTAGGCTAGCATAGCTAAAATACTTTTACTGACTGGAAAAGCTCACTCAGACTCTGTCACAGGTTGATTTGAGGGAATATTACTTTGTTTTTGTTGTCTTGTATTTTGTATTGCTTCATTGTCTTCTTCTATTTTGTATATTGTAATATATTCTCTTTACACTGTGTTTCACCTGTATTCAGCTAGTTGGGGCCACTAGGATGGTTATCACTGAAGCACCACTTTTTAGGGGAATGTTTCAATTTGGTAGGAATGTTCACTAAAATAGGTCATCCAGCCCAGTTGTTGCAGGAATTGGTCAACAAAGTTTCTAAAAAGAGATGATTGGGTCATTTTAGACCTATTCTTAGTGGTAATGTTTCCAATAAGTTTACAAATAATAATGGTAATCAAATGGTGGAAATTAGTGCATTAAGATCACGTCAGTCTCCCTGCTAGACAGGGGTCCAGGGAAGTGAATACTGTGGGAAGAAATAGCCAGGGAATTGTTATGGCTAGGCTTGTATGGGCTCTAGGGCCAATAGCCTAGTACCAACCTGTGAACCTATAATGAAGTTGACAACATTGATTATTCAATGAACTTTATCACTACCTGTGATGGAAACCCTAGTGCACTGAGGAGAATTCTGTATAAGAATTGGAAACTTATAGAAGAGAATGTGAACCTCAGGGGCAAAATAGGGGACAAACCAAATATAGTGTTCCAGAGGGGATATAATCTTAAGAATATCCTGGAAAATTTTTGTAATACTGAACAGATAAAAAACTCCAGAATGAAAAATTGCAGGTTTTGTCCCTATTGTAAACTTATTAATACATTAAGTGTGTTTACTGAAGGAGACTCCCAGTACAAAACAAAAGGTAAATACAACTGTGATACCAAGGGAGTCATGTACCTAGTGTTATGTCAGTTATGCTGCTGTTTTTATGTGGGGAAAACTGAATGTAAACTGAAGGAGCGAATTTAAGAACATGAATATAGTATTAAAAATAATAAGCTTAATAATGCATTGCTGAAACATATATACAGTAATGAAGGACACCATTTTAAATACATGGCAATAGAGAAAGTTACAGTAGGAAATAGAGGGAGGGGGACCCTGGACACTATTTCTGGAGAAAAAAAGAATTGATTTGGCAACTCCAGTTAAATACATGTAGTTGGACTCGATTAAATGAATACTGCTCTATTAACAGTTTGCTGAAAATAAAAGCATTAAATAGATGATCCCCCTTAATCATTTTTAAATAATGGTGAATATTTGATTTGCAATTTTTATAGTTCGAAAGCTAGTTTGAGCATCCGAGCCTTATTTTGAGGTTTTTAGAAAAGTTTAATATGATCAATATATTTATAGCTAATAGAGGCATTTTTGTAGTTTCTTATTATGATATATTGGTTTTCTCTTTTATTATATATTCAGTATCATGGGTGTTGTTTTTAATTAATTAAAAATCTACATATTTTTTAAGTTAATAAATGAATGTCCAGCCGATTTTTGGGTTGGAAGTTTGAGGAGTATGGACCATGATCTCAGCCAATGAAATGCTTAATTAACATGTAGTGGGTAAACATGGGTTATTTAAATGGTTGGATCTTGAAAATGTTTATCTTATGAAGTTCAGCAAAAATGAAGAGTGGATGAAAACACTTATCTCAAATAAAATTATTGTATGTGGCTTGAATCCTTGACATTTACCATTTTTTTTTGTTTTTTAACAGACAGACAACTGGCAACAGAGCCATAGAGTAAAAATAAATTCCAAGAAATGCATAAAATTATCTCTCGGGAAGTCATCCACCCCTGGTAGCTATCATATTGACAAAACACCCCTAAGAACTGACCCAGTAGTCAGAGACTTGGGGACACACATACACAGTAATCTAGCGTTTGACCATCATGAGTCTACGGTATTGAGGAAATCATTCTATGTTGTGCAACTTATAAACAAAAGTATGACATTTAGGCCATTGTTCCACTGTATTTGGCATTCGTCATACATATCATTGAGTACAATACACAGTTTGGCATAACTGTAACATGTCATTTACAAACTGTCTCAAGACCCTATCTCTGTATTCTGTTTCTTATAGGCTGTTGAGGGGAGATCTGTGCCTGGCATACAAGACATTGTCAGACCCCACCCTGATGGACTTCCTGTATATCCACAAAACAAACAGCGCCAGAATTACCCATTCTAAAGACTTAAACTTTGCCTGTGATTTAATAAGGACCTGCTGGAGAGAAAGGCATGAATGCCAGAGACTATCATTTCTCTGGAACAGGCTCCCCAGTCCATGTGAAGCAGAGTTCCTCCCTATCCAAATTCAAATGTACCTTGGACAATTGGATGGGGAACAGGAAATTCATCCCTGGTTTGGGACCTATGTCTCTAATGGACACAGGCAGCCTGTAAATGATTCATCTCTTAGGCCCCTGCTTGTAAGTGTTTCATCTCCCAAGCCCCTGCTTACACTTGTCAGGGGTACCAGAACTTGTCATAGATTTGGGATGCATGGCTAGGCTTAAAAAGCCTGTTGTGGTCGTTAGCCTAGTAAATACCTATGAACATACAAACCTGTAAATGAATTGCTTTTCAGTTCAAACCATGGTGTAATATTTTATGGCACCCAAGCAATGGAACATGTAAAAGTGAACAGCAGTGACAACACTTTTTATGTATAAATTTATTAAAACAAGTGAAACAGTTTCTCTGGTGACGATAATGTTGGCACTGCTATCATGTATGAGGCTACACATGGTCAGTATCAGAATCAGGTGGATGCTTTCCTGCAACCAGGTGACACTTTCATTTTCATTTACTATTAGCAATTCTACAACAAGCAGTCTGTCAGACCCCAAAACATTTTCTGTAGTCAGTGGTGCAGATGAATATCTACTTTTATCCTCCCATCATTCAGATTCATGTTAAGAAATAGTTGTACTAATTTGTAAGCCCATCCTGACATGCTGACTATTTCTTCTGCACAGGCTTCATCCAATCCTCTTACAATGAACAATCACCTTTTATAATGAAAAAGACTTATAAGCCCATAGATTTGAAGAAACAGAATCATAAGTGGCTATGTAGTGATGGCGAATCAAATGTGATTACATGACTGGTGCAAAGCATATAGAAAAATCAGGAAAATGTAACACTTTAAGGATTTTGTAAAGCAAGTTAATAGTTTGTGGAGATAGTAGAAATAAATGAATCTTCTGAAAGCATATTTATTGCCCATAGTTTAACCCCTGCTATAAAACAGCAAGTAAGGAAACCTGTCCAAAAATGAAAGAAAAGATATTTGAACAAAATACAGTTGTTCTGAACAACCTTTCATCTTACTAAAAAGCATGTCCCTTTGAAGACATGAAAAATCATGTGAACTTACTGAAAGGAAATGTGGTGCAATTTAGTAATGAGTAAAACTTACTGTACTGAAATTTAAGCAAACATTTTTCCCAAATTTATTTATAATGATTATTTTAATGTTTTTTTTTTCTACTGGTGAATTTCAATATTTCTTCAGCAGTCTGACCACTGAATCAACAGAAAAAAGGACTGCTGAAGAGGAGATAACTGATGCCCATATTTTAGAAAATGTCATCCCCAGAACTAAATTAGCATCACTTAAATGTCTTGATGAAGAAAATGTTTCATTAACAAATAGAAAAATAAATTATTCATAAATCCTAGAGTGGAAGCACAAATTTGTTGCTTACTACTTTGGTTTGGCCTCGCAACACAACAGAGGTAGCCATAAGACTGAAAGGAGAAGCTTGACTTCTTGGTAGAGACACGGTGTTGTGCACATAAAGCTGACTTAGTCACTAAATGTGTTGTTGTTGTTGTTGTGTCTTTCAGCTTTTCCCGGCTAGGGGTCGCCACAGCGGAACTCCGGTCTGCTAATGATTGGCAGTAGATGTTTACGTGCTGTGCAGTCCATTGTGGACAATCTGTTTTCCATATGGCATGCTTTTTCTAAGCACTGCTGTAAATGTTTTAGTGTGGTTTGCAGGTTAAAGGGGAAGCTGTGATGATTAAGGTAGTTCTGCCTTCAAGTACAGGAGGAACAAAGTAGTTAATATACCAGGAGTGTGCTCTAAAAGCATAAATGTCAAGCTATCCTGACATTGTTAGACATTTTTTCAAACTGTGTGTGGACTAATATTGCTACATACTCAAGTGTGCCAGCTTGCACTGCATGTGAATTGTTTTTACTACTGTTTCTGCTACTTTTCTGAAAAAAAAAAATTGTAAGCCTGTTTCCTACCTTTCCTGTAATTAGTGTTCCAGATACAGATTTGCTGTATCCAGGACTGTTTGTAAGCTTCTGAGCCCCCCAAGACTTTCTGTGTTGGAGGGAAGCCTTCTAGCTTATCAGTGGGAGTGGTAAGCATTAGGTAACCTGTCTACCACATGAGGAGTGGTTCTAGCCCAGAATTTGTAGTTATTGGCCATTTGGGCGGTCTTCCATCTCTCTCAACTTTCTGATTTGAAGGCCTGCATTTGCACTTGTTTCTGTCCTGTAACTCCTGGGCCCATCTCATTTGCTCACTCAAAAAAAAAAAAAAAAATTATCTGCTTTTACTGTATTTGTGTTTCTTCCTACTTTATTTTGCTTTTGCGTCATCTTAATAGTACTCAATTGTATTTATTACTGCTTGGTGTAACTCATTCTAAGCCTTTTAGTTTAAGCACTTGGGCTTCAAATCAATTGTTTTACATTAAGAAGGTTTGTGGTCTGCACTGTAGTGGCAGAACAGGTAGCTTACATCCTTCTAAGTTGGGAACTGCTGATTGAGGGCTCAGTGTCTGTTATTCTAAAAGTGTATTAATTCTGGTTTAAGCACTTGGGCTTCAGGCCAGTTATTTTACATTAAGAGGGTTCATGGTCTGCACTCTTGTGGGAGGAGAGGCTGGACTCTACCCTTCTGAGCTGGGAATTTCTGGTTAAAGGCTTATAGTGCCTGCATATTTGAACTGCTTCTTACTGAAATTGGTACACCTTGTTTGCTGTAGCATAGACTAGATCCATGCCTTCTGAATCTAGCTTTGTTTGTATAACTTGAGCACTAATCCAGGCATTCTTTAAAGTATTCAATTGTATTTATTACTGCTTGGTAGTAACTTGATTAAAGTGTAGCTATCATTCTAAGTCTTTTGGATTAAGCACTTGGGCTTCAGACCAGTTGTTTTACATTAGGAAGGTTTGTGGCCTGCACTGTAGTGACAGGACAGGTAGTTTACATCCTTCTAAGTTGGGAACTGCTGATTGAGGGCTCAGTGTCTGTTATTCTAAAAGTGTATTAGTTCTGGTTTAAGCACTTGGGCTTCAGGCCAGTTATTTTACATTAAGAAGGTTCATGGTCTGTACTCTTGTGGGAGGAGAGGCTGGACTTTGCCCTTCTGAGCTGGGAATTTCTGGTTAAAGGCTTATAGTGCCTGCATATTTGAACTGTTTCTTACTGAAATTGGTACACCTTGTTTGCTGTAGCATAGACTAGATCCAGGCCTGCTGAATCTAGCTTTGTTTGTATGCTTGTTTGTTTGCTTGTTATTTCCCTGAAATGCTAATTCCACCTAAAACGCAGCTTTTCAGCGCTTCTGTGGATCCCTAGTGATATCTGCATTGCTTACTGTACTTATTTCTTTGTTTCACTTGAAAGAAAGTTACTGTTTGTCGTTTTAAGTTACCTGTAACACATTGCATTTAAGTTACCTGGCACTTGCTCACTAAAGCAATTATATAAATCAGCACTAAAAAATTATAAGCACTACACCCTCACAAACTCCCCTTGAGTACCTTGTTCCCCATTGGCCCTTTTTTTCAATTATAAAGGAATTCCCAATACTATTCTAGCATGTCCAAATGTCAGTTGTCAATCTACTCTCCGGTCCAGCTGGTGAATCTGGGAATCTTGAGGCAATGTTACAACTGCCTCATGTACACAGACAACCCTCTCCTCCTCCCAACAAATTCCAACACATGTAAGTGATGCAACCATATAGCCAAACTGGAGGCTAAGCTCTCTCAACTCAGTACTGGCGTAACCAGTCAGGAGGAGAAGGAAACCACACTCACTACAATTCCAGTCTCACATAGACCTACCACGGCAGCAAACCAAACACATAAACACACAAAAACATACTCGGAGGCTCTAAATAAAAATCTGCCTAAGCAGCAGAGACATCCAAAGCAGACACCCAAGCAACCGCTACCCCAAAACAAAACACGTGCAACACATAGCTCACAAAGCCGGTGTGCTGAACAGTCACAGCCCTTAAGGCTAAACAACACACCTGATACACTTGTAATAGGTGACTCTATCGTCAGGCACACTGACGTCCCGCTCATCAGGCTGAACAAGGAGAAGGTCATGGTGAGCTGCCTGTCGGGTGCTAGGATCCGCCACATAACACAAGCACTCAGGTCACTCCAAGGCAAGTACAAATATGACTCGGTCATTGTCCATGCTGGTGTGAATGACCTGAGATGCATCTCCCTGGACTACATGAAAAGAGACATAGAGGAGCTCTCTGAGCATGTAGCCCAGGCCGGTATGACCCTGACCTTGAGTAGCATCTTACCCTCACCAAGAATGATGCCACAATATGAAGACAAGATGATCAATTTCAACAATTGGCTTAAGTATTGGTGTCATTCAAAGGGGATCCAATGCCTGTTAGCCTGGGATGACATGCTCGACAAGCCACGATGCTTCGCTAGGGACGGCTTGCACCTGTCACTCCTGGGCTTTCGGATATTGGCAAAGGCTCTTGCTTCCCCCATAGTGCCTTTTTTAGGCAAGGCTCAAAAGACAAACCCACCTCCACAGGTATCACAAGAGATAAGAAACTAAGAGTAATGCTACTCAACGCCAGAAGTCTAAACCTCAAGATGCATGCACTCGAAACTCTCCTTAGCATGGAGAACATCGATATCTGTGCAGTAACAGAAACCTGGTTCAAGGCTTCCGAGAGCACCCCAGCACTACCAGGTTATATCTCATACCATGCTTTTTGGCCCCAAAACTTGGACCGAACCACAAAAGGAGGGGGAGTATCAATATTCGTCAAAGATACCCACACCTTCAGGTTGGTGGCACAGCACGAAGCATCAGAGACTACCCATGTGCAACTAACAGTGGGTAAAACTGCCTTCCAATTTATAGCCTGCTACAGACCACCCTCCCAAACCCAGGAACCCCACTCGGCCTTCCTGAGAACACTGGAAAATATGAAGGTCTCTCCAAACCATTATATTGGGCAACTTCAACTACCCAAACATAGACTGGGAGCATTACTCTAGCTCCAACACCCTAGCCCAAAGGTTCCTAGAATATATAAACTCAAATGCTATGGAACAACTTGTTACCACTCCCACAAGAGGGGAAAACATACTGGACCTGATCATCACCAACATGGGGACTCTGTGCTCCAGACCAGAAGTGTATCCCTCACTGTTAAGATCAGACCATAAACTAATCTCACTGGATATTCACATCCCGCCCCCACCCCCTGCCCAAAAAAACACAGTGAAAAACTTCTCTAAAGCAAATTTCACACTCCTCAAAACTGAGGTGGAATCCTTCAAAGCCTCCGAGCCTGTGGAAAATACGGCCCAGACCGCAGAATCCTTTATAAATGCATTCTATGAAACCTTCAGGAATGCATGAATCATGCAATCCCAAATAAAACCAAGACCCAATCCTCCAAAGGCAGACGTCCTGTCTGGTGGACCCCAGCCATAAACAAACTATACAATAGAAGGAGGAAGCTACTACATGATAGAGCAAAATTCCGAAAAGGGAGGCATCTCTGATCAGTATTAGCAAAAAACTATGGGCACTCATAAAATCGTCTAAGGCCAGCTTCGAGAGAAAAATTGCACAGGACACTAAGGATAATCACAAAGCTTTCTTTAGTTATGTTAGGAACCTGGGTGGGAATTCCCAGATATGCTCAGAATTACTCCAAAATGACAAAAAATACATCAAACCCACAGACATTGCCAACATCCTAGCTGACAGGTTCAGCGCAAACGTCTCCCCCCCCTCCCCAACAAAAGGGCAAATATCTATCCCAGCAGAGTGCTGCCCCCCTGACATCTCAGATGCTCAGGTAAGAGCCGCGCTGTCCTAAGCAAAAGACACAGCATCAATGGGACCAGACGGTGTCCCGGGCTGCGTCCTACATGAACTCCAAGAAGAGCTAAACCCAAACATAAAACTACTGTTCAGTCTCAGCCTTACTACAGGATATGTACCCAAAGAGTGGCGTACAGCAACAGTGGTCCCTCTCCACAAAGGTGGTGCCTCAACGGATCCTGGAAACTATTGCCCCATAAGCCTGACTAGCTTGGTCTGCAAAGCTATGGAATGGATCATCATGGACCTCATAAATAAAAATATTGGGGACCTACAGACACTGGATCCTACCCAGTTCGGCTTTGTTAAGGACAGATCCTGCCTCTTAAACCTGGTCGATTTCTTTGAAACAGTCACCAAGGCCAGTGACGAGGGGAAGGTGGTCCACACAGCCTACCTGGACCTCGCAAAAGCCTTCGATACAATACCCCACTCGGGCATTATAGATAAGCTCACCAGCCTAAATATAAACCCCTATGTCACTAGATGGGTTGCAAACTGGCTCAAGGACAGAACACACATGGTTAGAACTGCTGGAGCCATGTCAGACTCCAAACCAGTTACAAGTGGCGTCCCACAAGGCTCAGTCCTGGGACCTCTCTTGTTCGGTATATATTTCTCGGAGGTACATGCCAACATGGAAGGAATGTGGCTGACCAAGTTCGCAGATGACTGCAAACTGGGTGCCATAATCGACTCTCCAGCCAACACAAGCATCCTCCAAAAGGGCCTCATAGAAACAGACAACTGGTGCCAGTGCCATGGCCTCAAGCTAAACGCCAAAAAGTGTATAGTCATCCCCTTTGGCAAAAGCAAAGTGCCCACAAATTACCACATAGGTGGTAATCCATTAAGTACAGAAGAAGTAATTAGGGACCTGGGGACCCAAGTTGATAGCAATATCTCATTTGACAACCACGTGGCCAAAGTGGTTAGAAAAACATTTTATATAGCCCACCTAATCATGAAGGGATTCACATCTAGATCAGGGGAGGTCATCGTGCCTCTTTACTCATCCCTCATCAGGCCCATAATTGAGTACAATGTCCCTTTTGGGATGTACCTTACCAGACACCTGCAGCAACTGGAAAGACCCCAAAAGTACCTCACCAAGAGGATCAAAGGGCTCAAACAGATGCCATATGCTGCCCGGTTAAAGAAACTCCAGCTCTACTCAGTGGCATACCGCCTGCTCAGAGGCGATCTGTGCCTGACGTATAAAGCCATGTCCAACCCGGAATTAATGGACATGCTGCACCTCAGAAAATCCAAATCCCATCGAGCTACTCGCTCGAGAGATTTGAACCTCAGCACTGAAATAAATAGGACATGCTGGAGGGACAGATTCATAACCCAGAGGCTCCCTTCACTCTGGAATAAAATCCCAGTCCAGGTTAGGCAGAGTCCCTCATTGACTCTCTTCAAGAGGAATCTTGATGAGTGGATGGGAGATCGTAGGTTTACCCCGGGTATCACTTCTGTGTGACTGTTAGACAGAGGCACAGTATACTAACCTCGAAAAAGGGCATAGCAAAATTAATTTAAAATAGGTGGTGAAAGCCAAACACACTCTGGCTAGGCTTATAAATGCCCTAGGGCAGATAGAATAGTATGAACCTATGAACCTATGTAGAGGCATGTTATCACATAGTACCGGGGAAAAGAGACAAAGCAACTGCAATTCTGGCGCAATTAAAATTGCTCAAAAGTCATATTTTGTCACCTTTTTAAAATTCTGTATTGCAGTTATGTTTAAGCTGATAATGACATTAAAGCAAAATATATAAACAATGCTTCAAGACACAGTAGAAGCTTCTGTTGTGATAAAACTGAAACCTGTGTTCCATTTATTTACCATTTATTTTGATAAAGGAGATGACAACCTGCATTAGACATGTGCAAGTCACTTTGGCTCTTCTGCGTAGCTCAGTGCTAATCAGCCTTTAGGGTATGCAGACAAGACCAAGAATAACATATTAAATGTAGATGAAAATGGTACAGTTCACTGTTAATGAAGTTATATATTTTTCTCAATTTGTAAATGTCCATGCAGTTATTAAATGGAAGAGTTCAGCTTAGCTCACCTCATGATCCTAACTCCTCAATAGAATAAAGAGAAACCAAAATAAAATTAGAGTTTCATACTTCATATTGCTCAGAAGTACGTGTTGATGCAGAACCTGTTGTTCTATTAACTTATTAAGTGAATTAGGCTAAAATATTTAAAAGTTTGATTGATTTTTGGTTTTCGTCATCTTAATATTTGTGGCTGTCTCCAGAATTCTTGAGCAAATACGTTGAAATGTACGCTTCTCCTTCATTAATCTTAAAATAAATTGAACTCAAGCATCTATGTGGAAACTAAGTGTGGTTTACCACCTGCCTTTCGATTCTGCTGAAGCATGGGTTAAAAATTATTTGTGAAGGACAAGAACATTTGAATGATATTCTTGCACTTATTAAAACATTTCTTTAAAATTCCATGCTTTGCTAGAATGCATGACTTTGGTGTTTCCTTAATGTATGACCTTAAACATGACTGGAAGACAAACCCCAGACTAAAATACACTGTCAGCTTTTAGTGGTTAGTTTGACAACCGATTTGTTGTCTGTGTACTCCTCAGACAATGCTGTGGTTATATGTTGGTCAATGCCACAGACAGAACTATATGGAAACAAAAAGGAGATTGATACCTACAAGCTGGGAAGATGACAACACCACTGATGCATAAGTGTGATTATAGAAAGTACAGTTGTGTAAGCTGAACTTACCATAACAGTAGATGTTTGAATGATCACTGCTGGCAGTAGCCATAGGTATGCAGGTTATATCCTGCCAAGGATATAACAGCTGACAGATTTCAAATCTTCAGGGCACTTTCCATGCACCCAAACTCTCAGGCAGCTTGAACTCAGCTGACTAAAATTCATGTTTAGGAGAAAAGCTCTTCTGAGCTTTCCTGCCAGTAGAGACAGGGAGGTTGAGCCCTTAGAGAACTTTTCTAGGAACAACAAAAAATACATGTCCACACCCTGACATTAAAAAAACACACCAGAAACCAAGGGGAGATGGAAGGAGGGTGGTATTGGCTACTGCAGCGGTGATCATTTGAACATCTTACTGTTACGGTAAATTCATCTTACACAAGTGTACTATGTTTATCATATTGAGCACTGTTGCAGTAGCCTTAGCTATATGGATACATTACCTTAGCTAACAATATTTGGGAAGGGGAATTAGAAGAGTCCGGGTGACTCTGGAGAATGAGCTTAGCAAAGCTTGAACTGGACCTGGAAAAGGAATCAGGTAAATAGCACTTTGTAAAGGTATGCAGAAAGGACCAAGTAGCAGCTTCTGGAAAAGTTTTAGAATCCCAACCCTTTCCAAAAAGACATAGATGAATTCAAGGCCTTCGTAGAGTGGGCCTTGATCCTGCCTGGAATAGTTTTGTTATGGTGAGTATAACAAAAAGTAATAGCCTTAGACAACCATTTTGAAATAGTCAATTGTCCTTTCTTCTTACCTTTACATGAAATGAACAATTGATCCAAAGATGTGAAAGATTTAGTTATGTCAAGATAGTACCTGAGTTGTGTGTAGATATTCAAGGCATGGAGTGTCTTTTCTCCCTCATTTTTAGGTTCAGGAAAGAAAATGAAAAGATGGATAGTTTGCCTTAAAGTGAAGTTGGATACCACTTTAGACAAAAAAGGACTAGTTCTCAAAGAAACCCTCTCCTTATGCAAAATAAGAAAGGGTTCACTCACCTTAAGATCTTTCAACCCAGATACCCTTCTTGCAGAGGTCAGGGCAGTCAGTAAAACTGTTTTTCAAGTTATGAACAGCAAGTCAGGCACATTAGCTGGTTGAAATGGTGCAAGTGTTAGCTTCTCTAACAAAAAATAAGATCCCAAGGAGGGGCCACCAGTTCTCTTGGAGGCCTCTTATGCAAAATCCCTTTCAAGAACATTTTAACATGAGACTGCATTGAAAGAGGAGGATCCATGGGCAGACATGCTGAAATGGCCAATGATGAATCTTGATAGAGGAGTAAGAAAGGCCATAGTACCCTGGATATTAATGGAAAGGACTGAAAAGCATGCAGAAATATTCCAGCCCAGGAAATGAAAATACATCTGTCTTCCAGGCCTACTTACATGGAGTCCTGGAACAGAAACTTCCCAGATGATTGTTCAGGGAAGGGGCAGAGAGCTTTACCTGAGAAACGTCCCACATATGCATGAAATCTTGGAAGGCTCCCTGATCTAGTTTCCATTTATGAGGGTCTACTCTGGTCCTGCTCAGCTTGTCTGTCACACAGAATGTCGGATACCTGTAGATTGAGATTGTGTTGTGAAAATATATCCCAAGCTAACATTGCTGGTCTTTACAGGGGGTATGACCCGGTTCCCCCTTGCTTGTTGATGTACTACATGACTGTGGTATTGTCTGTAACCACTTGAAGAGGTTGCATCGACCAAAGATGGTTCAGAGTCGAGTGCTTTGGGCAGGGTAAGCATCTCCTTGCTCTTTATGGCTTGAATCACTCATTGGGGTCCCACATTCCCTGTACTGTTATCCCTCTTGAAACTGCTGCACAAGCAAAGTACAAAGTGTCTGCAGTGACGGACTGCTTTGGAGAAGGGAGCGAGAAGCGAAGACCTGGATTTAAGGGTATCTGTTGTCTCCACCAAAATATTTTTCTTTTGACAAACCCCAGCACTGGGATCTAAAAAGATGATGGGTGTTAATGCTGAGACCAAAGAGATTTCCAATACTGCTATATCTTTTCCATGTGGAGTCATGCCAGGGGTATGATGAGAATCTTAGGTGCCATGAGAACCAAACTCCTGAGTATTCCCTCACAATGACCAAAATATGAGTAAAAAATGTTAGAAATAGATATAAATAAAGATCTGTTTTCCTGTGGAAGAATAGCTCTTTGAACGGAGGTGTCTAGTTGACATCCTGGGAGCAGAATCCTGTGTAAAGGAGTCAATAAAGACTTTGGAATGCTCTCTTGGAATCCCAGCTTGCGTGAGAGATCTCTCGCCCAAGAGAGAGATTATTGACACTTTGAAGAAGACTCTGAAAAGGTAAGCTAGTCATTTTAATATGGAAAAATGTGGATACCCTGTAGCTTGCAGTTAGCTATAACTGAAGCTAGAAACTTTGTGAACACTCTTGCTGCAGTGGCTAGTCCAAAGGATAAGACAGAGAACTGATAATGTGACGCAGACACACAAAGAAATGTCTGAAGTCTAGATGAAAAGGAACGTGATGGCAAGCATCTTTAAAATATAGTATTACCAGGAAACTTGAAAGAGGAAGAAGTAACAGGTTGTGATGTGACATCATTTGGAATTTGGGCACTACACAAACAGGTTTATGAAAGATATATCCAAAACTATTCTCCAAGATTTTTTTTTTTTGGTACTATCCTTGAATAAAAACCCTTCACCACCTAGGACAGAGGAATTGGTTCTGTCACTCCTTGGTACAGCATGTGATAAAGAACAGGTGGAATCAAAAGACTCTGACCTGGAGGATGAAGAATGACCACCTGGGAAGCAGAGATGTCCTCACACTACCATCTGTAACCCTGATGAATGTTTTTCAGAATCTGCTTGTCTGAACAATCTGTTGTCAAAGAGAAAAATGGAGATTACGACTTTCTGAAAAGAAAAAAAGGGGTTAGGATGGGAGGAGGATACAAAGTCTCTTGACTAGTCATTCAGACTTGTTGGACTGTCCCTCGGTTTTGGAAGTTCGAGTCTTGTTTTCAAACCCTCTTGCCGTTTCTTCTTAAATGTCTGTTTACCTGAATTTTCTTGAGACTGTTTGTTCAGTTTTTTTTTTTTGTGCCAAAATTGAATGACTGAACAATTTGGAAAATGAAGGCTGAAAAATCTTACAGATTCCTTGGATCAGCTTGCCCCTTTCATCACACTTTTTGATCAGCTCTGCAACAGAGGGGCCAAACATTAAATCTATATCCAAGGAAGAATTTAAAATCTCATTTTATCATTATCTGTGAGGCTTTAAGATTGTAGCCATGCAAACATCCTCAAAACAGTACAAGTGACCATAGCTCTAGAAAAGGTATCGACAGAGTCATACATACACTTTCCAAACAATGAGTAGTGAATAGTGAAATTATTCTGGAGTTCTTAGGGAAGTCAGAAATTACTTCAGAAAATATAGCTAAGGAGTGGGATAAAGTGAAAGTGGAGTTTAAAAACAAGGTAGATATAAAAAAAAAAAATATATATATATATATATATATATATATATATATATATATATATTTAAGAAGTAACAAGAATTATTTAGTGGGACTGACAGAAATTAAAGCAGTGGCGGCTCATGCCATCGGGCTGCAGGACGGCAGCTCCCCCAGCTGTGGAAAGAAAAGGAAAGAAGTTGAACATCTGAAAAAATAAAATATTTATTTTTGTATATTTAAACTGGCTGGCTGCTGCTTAGTTGCAATTGTGAGTATGACTGACTTGCTGTTAGTGCCAGAACTCGAACTGAGCATGCTCGGTGAGTTCCATGTTAAAAAAAAGTTTCTGTAAATCCGGACTACTGTAAAAGTAGTCTGGATTAAGGAGAGAAGGCATTAATGTGTGATGCCCATAAGTCTATACGGTTTTAACACCAGTAAATTGGAAGGAGATCGGACTGCAACATCCACAGTCACATAGGTGAAGTGCATGACTGGATGGCTACTGACTAGTTCTCACTCTCCAGCTTGAGAACCAGTCAGTAGCAATGTAGCAGCAGATAGTATTTTCACTTTGGTCAGACCTCGGAGTTCAGTACTTCGAATGGCGATCAGATCGGACAAAATAAAATCTTCAAATTCATTAATTCAATTCAAATATAACGTCTCGTGCTTCTACTACTTCTGTAAAGAAGACTCAAGGTAATCATCCTTCTTGTTCAGAAAATGTATGTCAAATGCTAAAGTTGTTCTTCTGTTAACTTTTTAAGTGAAAAAAAAACACAAATGTCAGTCACTTGTAAAGGGAGGAAGACAAACACTTTACTTTTGTGAAACTGAGGAGTATTTGCCTTTTGTCTGAAAAATAGCAACCTGGAATGTGTTTACAGAAAATAAAAATATGGCAAACTTGAAAGGAGTAAAAAAAAATATTATGCTATTTTTTTTTTTTTTAATTGCGTGGCTGTTTGGTGGCATATTGTTTCTGCCTGAAGTCTGTTTTGGTTGATTATAATAAGGAACTGGACCTGTGTGTATAAGTGTGGGGGGTAGAGCTGTGGTGAGCTTCTATCATGCATTAAGCAGATGTTCTTTCATGATCTTTTTGATTGTATTTTTTTGCATTTATTGTGAAACATTTATTTATAAGTTGTTACCAGAACTGAAAGGGAAGTGTTTCAGTTGTGGATGCTAGTTACCACCATTCTGCCAGCCATGTACATGTTCTGTTATATTAGTTTACTGCTTCTTCGGTTATGGGAATCTGTACAACAAGACTTCAGTGTTCTGTCAACAGTAGGCCAGTATTCAAATTTTGCTAATGGAACATTAATTTGGATGATATATCAATGGCTGTATCCCATAATATTGAAAATTGGACAATATCGTTCAACGTTGTGCGTCAGGGCCGGCAACTCGGCATGTAACAATCTACTGCCAATCATCAGCAGACCGGAGTTCCGCTGTGACGACCCCTAACCGGGAAAAGCCGAAAGACCCAACAACAACATTGACATCAAATACTGTACAAGAGAAGATGTAATTAGTTTTTTTTGGTAAACTCCAGTGTAAAATATACAGAGAAAAATGTCTGTGTGGAAAATGTTATATTTTTGTGTCATTTTAAAATCTTTTCTTGGTAAATATGCACCTGTCAAATGCTAAAATAGAGTGACAAGCAGCAAATTGAAATATAAGCTCCCAACAGCTGTATATTTCCCCTTCCTTGGTGGCTGTTGTCAGAAAAATATGTATTAATGTATATGTTTAGTGCTTATTAGAAGCTAAAAGGGTTAACACATTTCATTCTATTTTATGTACAGCTTAGTTTTGTATGAAACTACAAGATGCTTTCTGAAACTGCAAGATGCTCTCTGACCTAGTATTTGCTAGCACAGCAAAATTCATATTTATGCCTTTTGGAAATTTACTGAGAAGCAGGTGATTATCTGCTAGGTCAGGAAAATAATGAATAGAACAATACTGTTTTCTATAATGTTATTGAACTTGAACAATCAGCTCTGTTCGTGTTATGAGAACATGCACAGCTGCAGAAAAGATAGATACAGTTGAACAAAGACTGCTTGAAGAAATGAACTATAATCTGTGCTTGTTTTGTGCTCGAATTAGCCATAGTACCTTGAATGGTAACATCATATAGTGAAAAGTTGTATCTAACCGGTGGTCTCCAAGGCCACGTTGTTTTTCTTAGGAAGTTTTTTATAAACTTGATAGTGCCAGTAGAAAATCATGGACAAACAGCTGCTATGAAATAATATTGTAAGAACTTGTGATTCATTACGTCAGCTTAGTAGGCAATGTCTTGTAAGAAATGTATAAGAATGGCTTCACTTCCTGATTCTAGTTAGACAAACTCTGTACTAGCACGTTTTTGTCTCCTTGCTGCAAGATTAAAGTGCCTTAACCTGAACCTACCATGTGTTGATCTTTTTGAAGTTGTTTTTCCTTTGACAGATTGGTCCTTCGGACCGGAAACTCTCACTTCGCCTCAGGTCAGATGGGCCAGGTGGCATGAAACTGTATGGGGAAGAGACCACATCGGTTCTTCTGCTCTAAAAGACCTCCGACTGAATTGTCGTTCAAAAGAGGCCAGCCACTGTTCTGATCTGCGATTGGAGGACGAGTTAACATTTTTTCCTCGAACCAGACGATCAATCACGGAGGCTCAGGTAAGGTGAGATTTACCTTTTTCTGTTTTAGATCAGGGACTTAATTTGTATCATCTGTCAGGAGATTTGTCTTGTACAAGTCAGGGACAGGAAGATTGCAGTCTTGTCATAGGTCAGGGAAACGGAATAGGTAAGGCAGTTATTCTAGATAAGCTGTGAAAAAGAGAAATTGTGGTACCATGTAAAAACAAGAAGGGTTACGTAACATTTTAACAGTCAGAACAATATGGAAAATAAGTGCACAAAAAGTTCCCAAGATCCGCCATTAACTGAAGATGCAAAATATATGCAATTACAGCGTGCCGACAATGTTAGGTACTATACAAAATGGGTTAATAAATATGAATTTAATGGCAAACTAGAAAAATCCTCACTTATTAAACTTGTCAAACAGCTTAAAACCGACGCAAAGGGTCATGTAAAAAAGCAACGTCAGTTAGGCATTCCTCAGGCACACAGGTGGACTGAGGAAGCAAACCGTAGGGAACAAAAGAGTAATAATTCAAAAGCAATGTTTCTAGATAAAGAGGACAATAATTTGGTAATAGCATCAGCCCCTCCGCCCCCCCCCCCCGCTTCCCGCACCAGAATATGAAGCGAGTGGACAAGCTGGTCCACCTCCGCTATACCCGGCTGTCTCCGCGAAGCCAAGACCGAATGTCAGAGATCCCGTCAAGACTAGGTCTCAAACATGTAACTTAAGAGGGGATATTGAGTTATATCAAATGAACAAAAATTCACGAGCTATGAGTGAAGAAGAGATATGTCCGCTCATAGAAGTACCAATCCTCAGGCAGGACAGGAAGGGCAGGACCCAACTCTCCTGGCATATAGACCATGGACACCGGAAGACATCTGGAAAGCTACGGAGGCAATTCCCCATCCAAAAGTTAATTTTAGAAAATTCTTAGAAGACTTACAGGGCATGAGGTTAAGTTATCATTTAAATGGAGAAGAAGTAGAAAAAGTAGTTAGACAAATCGTAGGTCCAGATTGGCACATTATCAGTGGCAACTGGAATCCCCGTGACGCAGAACACAAGCCACTCCCACATAGCAACGCAGAAATGGATAACAGAGTAAAAGGTCTAACAGACCGAATCTCTAAGAAATGGAAGCCTAGGGCAGACTGGACTTGCATTAATCAATGCATCCAACAAGAAGGTGAAACTGTTGACAAATATTATGCTAGATTATTAGAGTGTTTTAATAACCATTGTGAAATGCAGGTATCTGAAGACCAAACACATGATTCCCCGTATGAGCAGCAGCTAAAGAATGCATTTTTAAAAGGCAGTATTTTACCTATAAGCAGCTTTATTACAAAGCACATGGTAGACCATTGTACAAGTAGATTACAGTCACTACTTGAATATGCTAGACATGCCAAAAGGCATTTTAACAGTAAAAAGAAAAAGAATGCCCAAGTATTTTATGTAAAAGATGGAGCAAAAGTTTATGTAGTACAGTCCGGGAAAAGGGGCAAAAAAAATGCCCAAGGAAACAAACAATCTGATAAGCGATCAGAGGAGTTTGAAAAGAGAAAGAAAAGGGGTGAATGTTTTAAGTGCAGAAAAAAGGGACATTTGGCAAGGGATTGCAAGCAAAACAAGAAGGTAGCCATGGAAGATAAGGAGGGTGAGGACTGACTATATGAAAGTCAAGAATCACTAGAAGGGAATAACCGAGAAAAGACAAATGCAAGTGTGATAGAGGGAGTAGAGAATGTGACAGAAGAAATAGAGGAAGTGCAAAAAATCACAGAGAGTAAAGAAAGTGAAATTTTAGACTTAGCATTATTGAGCCTAGAGCTCTACTTGGTAGATACAAAACCGGAAGTTACACTTCTGGTAGAGGGGAAGGAAGTCAAATTTCTGTGTGACTCAGGGGCATCATGGACCCTGATACATCCTTCTAAACTACCAGAAAATTCAGAATCACTCAATTACATATTAGTGAAAGCAGCTAATGGACAACTGTATCGGGAGCCACTCTCCCATAATGTAGCAATAACTGACCCTGTTTCAAGAATGACCCAGAAAAGCAAAATTGTTGTTTCTGCAAAATGCCCGGTAAACCTTTTGGGCAAAGATCTTATGCAGATATTTGGCATAGCAGTAGTTCCAACTATGCAGGATATGGAAGCACAGCAACAAATGAATACTTTTGTAGTGCGACCGGAGGGCGAAACATTTTCTTAGTACAGCCAGGACTTGGTCACGACTGGTCCAGGGGCAGTAACCAAAGAGCTGATAAACGTAGCCATCAGTAAGTCCCCCTCCCTTGACACTAATAAACAGCATTTGTTGCACTGTACTCTGTATTATTGTAACACACCAGGACCTGATAAAGAATATGAGCAAGAACTGTTTAGAAACCATGCAAACAGATTAGTATTACATAATCTGTATTGGGACACAAAAGGGAACAGTGTAGTTAGCTGTTCATTGCCCCAGAAATACTTTGCACTCCATAAATCTAATCGATTACCACATGTTAGTTTGACTAAGGACAAGAAGGTGAAATGGGCAGACCTAGGTGAAAAAGTCACAAAGTGGAAAAAACAGATGGAGTTAGAACTGTCAGAACAGGGAGTACAGAAGCAGAAGTTAAATTGGATAACACAGACACACCCAGCTGTACACTTGCAGTCTAGCAAGGACAGCTGATTAGCACTCTTACTAGAAGAGGAAGAGAATGCCTTACGGAGCATACCAGAAACTCTCTGGTCAACAGGGAAATCAGATGTAGGACTCATTCATACAGCAGGACCAGTTACTATCAAGCCAAAATCAGCATTTAGACCACAAAAGAGGCAGTATCCCTTAAGGAAAGATGCAGAAGTAGGAATCAAACCTATAATAGCAGCTTTACTTAAGGAAGAAGTACGGGTAGAATCTCCCGATTCACCATGTAAAACACCCTTATTTCCTGTCAGGAAAGCAAACGGAGAATGGTGTGTGGTCCAAGATTTACAAGCTGTAAATGACACAATAATACCTAGAGCACCTACGTTGCCAAATCCACACACCCTATTAAATGATTTGAAGCCTCAACAGAAGTATTTTTCTGTGGTAAATATTAGCAATGCATTCTTTTCGATACCGATACACCCTGACAGCCAACAATGGTTTGCATTCACATTTCAGGAGAAAAGGTATACATACACGTGACTACCACAGGGATATTGTAAAAGTCCAACAATATTCTCACAAAAGATGGAAAGCAACTTGGCAGGATTTAGCCCAACGAGAGGCAGTCAGATTTTCCTTTATGTAGACGACATCCTGCTGGCAGCCCCCACCCAGCAAGAATGGAGAGAAGATACCATAGTATTATTACATTTTTTAGCCACTCAAGGACATAAAGTAAACAAAAACAAGTTGCAGCTTTGGAGAATGCAGGTTAAATACCTGGGATATGTAATATCCAAAAAAGGCAGAACATTAGATGAAGATAGGAAAAATAGCAATTTTACAAGCACCTAAACCGACTACCAAGAAGAAGAAATAATGTCCTTCCTGGGTACGACTAATTTCTGTCGGAGTTGGACTCTAAACTATGCCTTGGAGTCTGCTCCACTGACCAATTTGATATACAAGAAACCTACGGCAGCACAAAATTTATTACAATGGACACCAGAAGCAGAATCAGCTTTCTGCAAGCTAAAACAATTGATAGCATCCTCATTAGTTTTAGGATTACCAAACTATCATAAATGCTTTTTTCACACTGTAAATTGTTAACAAGGTTATATAACATCAGTGTTAACACAACAACATGGGGACAAACAACGCCCCATAGCTTACTATTCATCACAGGTGGACCCAGTGGCGCAATCCCTGCCCCACTGTGTACAAGCAGTAGTCGCAGTTGCAATGGCAGTACAGGCTTCAGCCTCAGTAGTGTTGTTCCACTTTCTCACATTGAGAGTGCCTCATGCAGTCGCAATTATTTTACTGCAAGAAAAAGTAGCATATCTTTCTCCTGCTAGACATCTTTCCTGTATGACTATACTGTTAAGCCAACCTCATATGACAATTGAACGATGCACAACCTTGCTCCCAACACCTGCGGACGGCACACCACACAGCTGCCTGCAAGAAATTGAGCAAAAGACACTCCCTAAAAAAAAATCTAACGGATGTTCCCTTGGATGATGCCGAGGTGACATATTACGTGGACGGCTCATGCAGAAGGGGTCCTACAGGACAGAACCTAGTGGGGTATGCAGTAGTTTCAGATACTGAGATTTTAGAAGCAAAGTCTTTACCACACAACTTATCTGCACAAGCAGCAGAATTGATTGCCTTGACAAGGGCATGTACCTTGGCAAAGGGTAAATGTTTAAACATTTTTACTGACAGCCAGTACGCTTTTTCTACTGTACGTTTTTGCGCAACAGTGGAAGAATAAAGGAATGATAACATCTACTGGTAACCCGATTAATCATGCGCAGTTTATTTTAGATTTGTTAGAATCTATTCAGTTACCTTAAAAAGTAGCTATTTGTAAATGCGTAGCTCATACCAAGCAACAGGATAGGATTTCAAAAGGTAATGCGAAAGCTGATACAGCTGCAAAGCAGGCAGCTTCAGCTTCAGAAATATTTCTTTTGAGTGAGGAATTACAACCTTCTGAAATTTTAGATTTAGAAATGTTGAAAACAATGCAGATACTTACTACGAAAGTAGAAAAACAGAAATGAATAAAACGAGGAGCAATTCTTGAGAAAGAGCTGTACATCTCCAAAGAAGGAAAACCGATTTTGCCATCTAATTTGTTTAAATATGCAGCTTTGTTGAGCCATGGGCAGTGCCATGTCTCAACAGGGGGGATGGTACAGTTAGTAAATCGAGTGTTTACAGCATATGGATTTATAAACTACACAAAGAATTTTTGTGCGGCATGTTATGTTTGTAATAAGCATCATGCACAAGGGGCGTTGAAGCCTAAGCAAGGGAGTTTCCCTACACCACCGTACCCATTCCATACTATCTGTATGGATTTCATAGAACTGAACAAATGTGAAAATAAAAAGTATTGTCTTGTCATTATAGATATGCTTTCCAAATGGGTGGAAGCTTTTCCGACCAAAAATCCAGATGCAGCTACTGTTGCAAAAGTCCTTGTTAGAGAAATTATTCCTAGATTTGGCATACCGGAAAAGATCTACAGTGACAATGGCACACACTTTGTAGATCAAACTATACAACAGTTGAGCCAATATTTTGGAATTTCCTTGAAGAACCATTGTGCATATCATCCACAATCCGCAGAACTAGTAGAAAGGCATAATGGGGTTTTGAAAAGTAAACTTAGGAAGTTAATTAGTGCGACACAAACAAATTGGGTGTACTGCCTGCCTCTGGCACTGTTAAGCATGAGAACTGTTCCAAATGCAAAGGGGTTAACTCCTTTTGAAAAATTATTTGGGAGGGCATACTATATCCCTCAGTGGAAACCTCTCATGCCTGCAAACCAGGAGGCCGACAGTTCACTCGCAGAATATATGAGACGATTACTAAGTAATAAACAACTTTTGCAGTTAAATTCTGTTTCAGATAAAAAACAAACCAGACCATCGGAAGCAGCAGTAGTCCCAGGCTCGTGGGCTCGGTGAAAGTCATCAAAAAGAAGAATTGGACGTCACCAAAGTGGGAAGGGCCATACCAAGTGCTACTGTCAACACCCACTGCAGTCAAGATCGCAGAGCGAGCGTCCTGGATTCATCTGACACACTGTAAACTGGTCAAAAACTTTGAACTGAACAAAAAAATTGTTACTGTTACACAAGAACAAAATGACCAGATATGGAGTAAATAGGAATACAGAACAACCTCAGAAGTATTGCATAATCATTCTGTTAACTATATTGATAACAATAATCTTTTTGCTGTGGCCTTTTCTTTTTCCAGCCACAAGAGCTGAACTGAATAAACGTGATGCTTTACTCACAGACTGGCATCCAAACTTTAACACTTACCAAGCGATCAAACATGTGTATGCTGAGACTTTTAATGTTTCAAATTGTTGGGTTTGTACAGCTATACCAACAGCATATGGGGGATTATTAATGACTGCTATCCCCCTAGGGGTCAATGAGACCTGGGAAAATTTGATTTTAATACTACGACTGTGAAATCACAAGACAAAATAGCATTGTACCTGCCTGTTACACAAAAGGGAATTGTATGTTTTTACAAAAATGATACTGTTCAGGTGGGTTGGAGCAATTGTAATGTGACTGTTCCTTACAAATGTTATACCAAAGCTAATAATGCAGGTTCCATTTGTGATACAAACTATGACTCGTTTCTTAAATCAATGCATAAAACAGTTAGTGAAGTACAACATAATCCTATTCTTTTTAAACAGCTATCACTGATAGAAAAATGTTTCATGCAGGGCAAGTATATATTAATACTAAAGTAGAGGATTGTTATTTTGTGTGAGGAAAAAAGGCATACAAATGGTTACCTGAGAATTGGTCCGGCAGTTGTTTTTTTGGGTTACCTGGTTCCGGCCATACAACACACTGCAGTTTCGCCTCAAGGAAAAATTCAAAATGTCAGAGAAGTCACCAAGAAACCTGGAAATCCAATCAAAAAACCTGTGAATCCAGTGGGACGAATCGAAGCAGGCTGGAGAAACCATAACTCCGTGAAAAACAAAAATAAACTGACACACATGGACTTGAGTGATACTATTATATCATGGGCAGGTATAGCCCCTGCATATGGCGCAGTAAAATCGATTTGGGAGCTGAGAAAACTGTCCAAACTTCTCGAAGTAATGAGCAATGCAACTTTTTCTGCTCTCAAATTAGTAACTGATGAACTGAACGCTATGAGAACTGTGGTGCTTCAAAACCACATGGCTCTCGACTTCACCCTAGCGTCGAAAGTTGGTACTTGCGCTTTAATAAAAGAGGAGTGCTGTTCATATATTCCTGACAACCAGAATGAGATAAACAACCACCTTGAGGTAATTCAGCAAGTGTCGGCCATGACCAAACCAGGCCCAAACCCACTGACGGATTTTTTCCAGAATTTGTTTGGGGGGGGGGTACCATCCTAATGAACATCCTGATTGCCATTTGTGTGGGATTACTCCTATTAGGAGTGTGTGTTTGTTGTGGTATTCCCTGCATGAAAAGATTAATTAAAGATTTTATAGACATGTCAGTTTCTAAGACTTTGTATCAAAGTACTGAATTTAAAGAACTGTTGAAAAATGAAACACTTTCATAAGTTTAAACTGAATGACTCTCTTAACTGCAAATTCTGAACGGAAGAGGTTAGGAGAAAAAGCAAACTGTTTATGCTTTTGAAAATAGAATAAAAAGTATTAACAGGGGGGAAATGTCAGAAAAATATGTATTAATGTATATGTTTAGTGCTTATTAGAAGCTAAAAGGGTTAACACATTTCATTCTATTTTATGTACAGCTTAGTTTTGTATGAAACTACAAGATGCTTTCTGAAACTGCAAGATGCTCTCTGACCTAGTATTTGCTAACACAGCAAAATTCATGTTTATGCCTTTTGGAAATTTACTGAGAAGCAGGTGATTATCTGCTAGGTCAGGAAAATAATGAATAGAACAATACTGTTTTCTATAATGTTATTGAACTTGAACAATCAGCTCTGTTCATGTTATGAGAACATGCACAGCTGCAGAAAAGATAGATACAGTTGAACAAAGACTGCGTGAAGAAATTAACTATAATCTGTGCTTGCTTTGTGCTCGAATTAGCTATAGTACCTTGAATGGTAACATCATATAGTGAAAAGTTGTATCTAACCGGTGGTCTCCAAGGCCACGTTGTTTTTCTTAGGAAGTTTTTTATAAACTTGATAGTGCCAGCAGAAAATCATGGACAAACAGCTGCTATGAAATAATACTGTAAGAACTTGTGATTCATTATGTCAGCTTAGTAGGCAATGTCTTGTAAGAAATGTATAAGAATGGCTTCACTTCCTGATTCTAGTTAGACAAACTCTGTATTAGCACGTTTTTGTCTCCTTGCTGCAAGATTAAAGTGCCTTAACCTGAACCTGCCGTGTGTTGATCTTTTTGAAGTTGTTTTTCCTTTGACAGCTGTGATATGTATAAGCTTTAATTTGACAAAGTATGGTGTCCACCACTAACAAAACCATTTCAAAATGTTATTATTAACCCACCGTGTTTTGTTGGTTTATTGTCAGCTGCATTTTCTCTACAATTACATTGCAATTCTGTATATTCTGCATCAAATTAAATTATTTAAAACAGTGTCAGTATAATATTCAGTGTTACTGTCATATGTATTGCTGTTTAAAAATCAAATCATGCCTTGTGGGCACTTTTCACAAAAAGTCTTTTTACTGGGATGATACCATGGGTCCCCTCAGATTATCTGTCATATGATCCCAGTTATTCTGTTTAGGAGGTAATATATAATTATTGACCACGGGATGGATTATTTTCAGCACAAAAAGGGAAATTGGCTAGGATTAAAATGACCCAAAAAGGAAGCTAACCTAGTGCTTTCCTATAACCTATAAAAATGTGTATTGTAGTGAAAGAACAGTATTACTTTTTTCTGGCAGCTAAGCCGTAAGACAATGTACACTACCTGGATCAAGATGGTTTTGTTTTCTTACTACTGTTAAATGTATCCCTGAGATTTTCATTTGCTTCCATGAACTACATATTTTTATATAACAAGTTAAATTTGGTATGTAGATAATTTACTAATAAAAGCAGTTATCAAAGCGTACATCATTCCCATGACAAAATCTTCATTACTTGCAGAAAGAAGTTTGATAGCTGCAGTAGACACTCAAATATAGCTCACAGTTGCATATTCAAACTGCCATTTTTTCTACCAGCCCAATAATATTTATGACCATAGACAATTTTCTGTCTATAAACATATAGTACAGTTATGGAACCAAACTAAATACAAGCAAATGCCAGATAATGTGTACAAAGTGCCAGAAACTGCAGTAAACTGATGTAGTATCATGCGAGTATTGTCACATACATGTATATATGCATGCACCGTATATTGCAGGTAATTTCTCAGGATTCATATTAGAAAGGGGAAAAAGGTTAGTTAAATTCTGTTACACAATATTACTAAAAAAAGTTAACCATTAAGTAATATAAATGTGAAATAGCAATACATCAGCTTTATGCCTTTCTTTTTGTAAAGTAATTTTAGTGTAATGTGATGTTACCTCTGTATGTGTGTAATCCAGGTAAAGCTTGCATTATCCTCACACATAACACAAACTTGATCAAATGTATTTCTTAAAAAAAGATTTATTTACTATTTAATATGCATGCACACAAACACGCACACACACACAACACTGCCCTAATTATTCATACTCATGCACACACACACACATGCTCGCGCAAATGTTTTGTAACACATTTTCCATTTTCTTCCACTAGTCCTGTTAGTTTCTGCTATCTTTCCCTCAGAATCACTTCAAAAGTGCATATGTGTTGTGTGTGTACAAATTTTTGCATCACATTTTTGGTCCGTGTTTCATAAATTGTGGTTTTCTAGCAAATTAGTGGCAAATCATTAAAGACTGAAGTTAGAAAATAATGACAGACATTTCAGTTTCAGATTTCATACCCTTCAGAAAATTCATACTAATGCAAGACCTACTATTCTATTACCTTTCTAAGTTTATAAGAGCAATATTTAAAAATTGTCCTTATTTCTGGGCCTTTGGCCCACTTCTGTTTATGGCTTTGTCCAGATTTCTTGCTCTGAGGTTGAGAGGTATGACAAATGTGTCAGGGCCATCACCATCAGCCAAAGACATTTCAAATTGTGACATACTTGTTGCAACCCACTCCTCCATGTAGTGACTCTGGATGTGTCCAAGCAAGGCAAGGAGAAGTTATGCAGCGTAAGTGTGGAGAGTATCCCCCCATCCAAGGTAGACGCAAGCACTACAGTGGCTTTTCATCTGTCCTTGATATTGCAGAATGTTCTGATTTTCTGTCATGTTTTTATACTGTTGATTTATGCTTCTTCTTATTCAGAAAATACATGTTGTTGCACTGCCTCTTGCTCTGTGTTTAAGTAGCAATGCTTTAATGGCTATCAGGTAAGCTTGTCTGAGATTGTAAGATGCAAGTAAGCTTTAATAAGCATACTATTAAAGAATTACCAACATTGAAAGCATTTTTGTTGTTGCCATGCAGAGAATATTTACATAACTAGATAACGTGTAAGCCTTAGATATTAAAATGCATATGACAGTATTTTTAATAGAGGACAGGATTACAGTATTTTCAGAAGCTCACTATATTTGTTGGAGACTTGCAGTCATCTTTGAAGGCTTTACCAGTAAACTAAGCATAATACCAATCATGTGTGGTCCATAACCTGTGCAGTTATCCTTTAAGCAGTTTATCTTGAGCTTGTTTCTTGTTTGCTGATCATTTTTTACTTTTATCATGTTTTCCCCCATAAAACAAGTGGATAGTTGTCAGGCAGCAGGTCTTTTTTGATAAGAAACATTTTTACAAGTGGGGTTATCTCAGAGATTGCTACTTTCAGCATGTTAATTGGTACTTTTATAAAGTTGAATGTAAATTATAATTAAAACTGCAGTGCAAGGAGAAGTGGTTGGAGTTGAGTGCTGCTTGTTTTTTTATACTTGATTTTGACTGGCATTCCAGTAATGTATTTCAAAAGTAATTTTATTTTTTCATGCCTCACAATCTTTTTGTTTCCATCTAGATATTAAGTAAGCTGTCATGTAGCCAATGCATTGAAATATATTTTCCTCTACACATCATTTTGTCTTGATTGGACTCTCATAATGATGGTTTGGCACCCAGGGCAGTGCATTTAATTCAAGTCCCAGTTTTTGTGGTTTTGAGCATAGCCCCACCCCTTTCTAGTTGGCCACACCCCTTCCCATTGGCACCACCCAATCAGCTGTCTCCTGCAGCCCCACTTTGATTTGAAATCACCAGTTGCCACTGGGTTAAAGTACTGCAGAATAGGGGAAATCTCATAGAACAAGAAGAGGCACAACTGCAGAATGCTAAAGAGAAAACAAAGGACTACCTGGATAATATGTATGAGTTTAGAAATATTGCTGTTAAACAACTGTTTTTTGATAATAATTCCAGAGCACAAAAGCTTTTAGCACAACGGCTCAGGCAACAAAAAGTAGAAAGTGTTGTTACCAAGCTTATGGAGCTTATAACAAGGAAAATAACAAGAGATCCTGCAGAGGTATTAGAAATATTTCAAAAAATTTATGAAAACCTGTATAAAAGAGAAATGTGGAACTCAGGAAAAAATACAAATGGAAATGTTTATGGAAGAATTAAATATGCCAAGGTTAGAGGTAGATGGTGCTCAATTATTAACAGTTAGGAGAGGAGGAGAGGAGATGAGATAAAATGGTGATGTATAACCAATCTGCAGGAAAGTCTCCAGGAAAAGATGGTATTCCTGTAGAAGTTTGGAAGCTTGGAATGAATAAAGTGTTAAAGATCTGGAAGATTTTATCGATATTTTAAAAGAAGGAAAAGTACCAACAGCCTGGAAGAGAGCTGTGGAGGCTGTAACACCTAATGATGGTAAAGAACAATAAGATCCATTTTCATACAGGCCCATTTCTATTCTAAGCCATAATTATATAGTGTTCATGTTTGTAATGGCTAAAAAAATGGATAAAAGGGATGCCAAAACTGATAGCAATGGATCAACGGGGTTTTGTGGAGGGGAGGCAAACATTTGACAACATTAATAGAACAATGATGATCCAGAGGGAAGCAGAATGTAAGAAAACCAAATTACCACTGTAACAGCTACAAACAAATGCAATCTGAGGGTCATGCTGCCCAATGCTAGAATTCTAAATCTCAAAATGCACTCACTCAAAGCACTCCATAAAATGGAGAACATCAACATTTGTGCTGTAACAGAGACCTGGTTCAAGGCAGCAGAATGCACCCCTGCACTACCAGACTATAACTCATTCCACACATTTTGGCCCCACAACTTGGACCGAAGCTCCAAAGGCGGTGGTGTTTCCATATTCATAAAGGATGCACACACCTCCAGACTGGTGGCCCAACATAATGCATCAGAGATACTTCAGGTGTAGCTAACATTGGTAAGACAGCGATTCAGGTTGTAGCCTGCTATAGGTCCCCAACCATGTCCCAAGACTCAACACTCCACGTTCCTAAGCACCCTGGAGAATATTAGGGTCCAACAAAACACTCTCATACTGGGCGACTTCAACTATCCCTCCATTAACTGGGAAAACTACTCATGTACCAATACACTTCCCCAGCGTTTCCTGGAATTCATTAATTACAATGCCCTGGACTAGCTTGTTTTTACCCCTACTAGAGGTAGCAACATCCTTGACCTGGTCAAAACTAACTTGGGTGACTGTTGCTCTGCACCAATAGTCAACTCCTCCCTGGTTAGATCCGACCACAAACTAAACACCTTGGAAATCCACACCCCCCCCCCCCCGCAATGCTAACCACCATGAAAAACTTCTCCAAAAGCTAACTTTGGGCTCCTAAAATCAAAGGTGGCTAACTTCATGGCACCCATGCAAATGGAGAATAGTTGCATGACTGCTGAATCATACACCGTTGCACTGTACAAACACGTCCACAAATCCATGGATCTCGCCGTACCCAATAGAACCAAGATGCTCCCCTCAAAAAAAAAGGAAGCCAATCTGGTAGTCCCCTGACGTAAACAAACTCTACAACAAAAGGAAGAAACTGATGTGGAATAAGGTGAAGTCCCAAGACTGGAAAAACTCCCTTATCAGCCTCAACAAAAAACAAATTACCGCTGTAACAACTACAAACAAATGCAATCTGAGGGTCATGCTGCTCAACACCAGAAGTTTAAGTCTCAAAATGCACTCACTCGAAGCACTCCATAAAATGGAGAACATCAACATTTGTGCCGTAATAGAGACCTGGTTCAAGGCAGCAGAAAGCACCCCTGCACTACCAGACTATAACTCATTCCACACATTTCGGACCCACAACTTGGACCGAAGCTCCAAAGGCGTTGGTGTTTCCATATTCATAAAGGATGCACACACCTACAGACTGGTGGCCCAACATAATGCATCAGAGATACTTCAGGTATAGCTAACATTGATAAGGCAGCGATTCAGGTCGTAACCTGCTATAGGTCCCCAACCATGTCCCAAGACTCACACTCCACATTCCTAAGCACCCTGGAGAATATTAGGGTCCAACCTAACACTCTCATACTGGGCGACTTCAACTACTCCTCCATTAACTGGGAAAACTACTCGTGTACCAATACACTTGCCCAACGTTTCCTGGAATTCATTAATTCCAATGCCCTGGACCAGCTTGTTTTTACCCCTACTAGAGGTAGCAACATCCTTGACCTGGTCATTACTAACATGGGTGACTGTTGCTCTACACCAATAGTCATCTCCTCCCTCATTATATCTGACCACAAACTAATCACCTTAGAAATCCAACCCCCCCCCCCCTGCAAAGGTAACCACCATGAAAAACTTCTCCAAAGCTAACTTTGGGCTCCTAAAATCAAAGGTGGCTAACTTCACGGCACTCATGCAAACGGAGAATAGTTGCATGACTGCCGAATCGTACACCATTGCACTGTATGAACATGTACACAAATGCATGGATCTCGCCATACCCTATAGAACAAAAAGGGAAGCCAATCTGCTAGTCCCCTGCCGTAAACAAACTATACAACAGAAGGAGAAAACTGATGTGGAATAAGGTAAAGTCCCAAGACTGGAAAAACTCCCTTATCAGCCTCAACAAAAAGTTGAGATCCCTCATCAAATCCACTAAAGCTAGTTGTGAAAACAGAATTGCAGCAGATAGTAAAGACAATAATAAGATCTTCTATAGTTATATGAAGAATCTCCACTGTGGTCAGAAAGTCCTTCTTTGTGGCACATCTCATTACTAAGGGTTTTGCATCTAGGAAGAAAGAGGTCATTGTCTCCCTCTACTCTTCCCTCATTAGGACAATCATCGAGTACAATGCCACTTTGGCATGTACCTCACTAGACACCTGCAACAACTGGAGAGGCCACAAAAGCACCTCAAAAAGAGGACCCTAGGCCTTAAACATTTGTCCTATATGGGCAGACTCAGAAAACTCCAACTATTCTCTGTCTCATATCGCCTACTTAGAGACGATCTCTGCTTGACTTACAAAGCTGTGTCTGACCCAGCTTTGTTAGAAATGCTACAGCTAAAGAAATCCCAATCCCTCCGCACTACATGCTCCAGAGACCTCAGCCTCATTACCACAATCGGCAGAACATGCTGGAGGGACAGGTTCATAACACAGACACTGCCCATGCTATTGAATAGACTTCCCATGCATGTCAAGCAGAGCACCTCACTGGCCCTCTTCAAGAGAAAACTTGATGAGTGGATGGGAAATAGAAAATTCACCCTGGGGATCACTCCAGTGGCTCTACGCGACAGAGGCATTGGTAACTAAGGTTGGGTGGCACAATTCCAGGGTAATCCTATGGGCTAGGCTTGTAAAGGCTGCAGGGGCATTAGCTTGCAACACACCTATGAACCTATGTTGTTGGTTGGTCTTAATACAGAGAAAGAACTTAACAGAGTACATTGTGATTATATGAGTAAGGCAATGGAAGCATTTGCATTTTCTGACACGATATTAAGGTTAATTAGGAGGCTATATAAGGGATAGGAGCAAAAATTAAAAATTAAAGTGGGGAAGGGGTCTTCTATTTGAACAGAGGGACCCAGCAGGGTTGTCCTCTTTCCTTTTTGTTATTTATTTGCATTATATTTAGAACCATTGGCAAATAAAATAGGGAACTGTGAAATTCAAGGGTATAATTGGTATGGTAATCAAGAAAAGTTGGCTTTATTTTTAGGTGATATTATTTTGTACCTGATAAATCCAGAAAAGGACATTACAGTGTTGTGGATCATTCCTGTACAGTTGCAGAACTATTCATGATACAAAATTACTGAAGATAAAACAATGGCAATAGCTGTAAACTGTGTATCCACACATGAATTGGTTTAGCAATACCCATATTGATGAGGTGACCTTTCCAGCAGAGCAAAGTGGTTTAGAATTACATGATTTTAAGTGGTATTTCAGAGCTGCAGAGTTAAGGGTCCTATATATAGCAGAAGCGGAAAGCTATACTTCAAAGTGAAAAAGGGATGATGATGAAGCAGGAGGCATGCTCAAGAAATAAGGAGAGACTGGGATTTTGGAATCAGATCCTTAAGGAGAATAACAATAATCATAGAGAATAATGTATTCATAAAGTAGCAGAAAGTATTTTAAGAACTAAGCCAAGACAGGAATAGAGGAAGGAAATTCTGCTAATGGGGATGACTGAAATTAGGGGTACAGAGAATAGACAAGAGGAGGATATAATTTACTGGGGAAAACTGGCAAAGGATCCAAAGTATTTGGAGCAAATAAATAAGAAAAGAAAGGTAATAGAATGGAAAGAGGCCAAAAATGCACTTGGACTGCCGGCTAGCAAATGCCTTTCTTTTCAAGGATAAATATCAAAGTAAAGGCAAAGAGAATGGAATAGGGAGGTCTTAAATTAAAGGCCAGCATTGAAAGAACTTTTAGTAGAGTCAAGAAGAGAGGCTGCTTTCAAAAAATTAGTAGGGCAAATAAAATATCGCATGATAACTATAGGAATCAGTCTGGGGAGGTTAGAAAGGACTGGGAAGAGAGATTGGATAAACAATTCACAAAGAAACAATTGAAGGATATATGTTTGGCTCCCAAACATACAGAGTCTAGAAATTTAGGATTTTTGTTTGGAAGTGTTTGCATAAGTAATTTACACCAGAGGCAGGCTACAATTTTTTAGGTACATTGCAAATGTTGGAGGTATGATGGGGAAGAAAGATGTAATTGGGAACATATTTTTGGGAGTGTAATGAGCTGGCAAACTTTAAAAATTCCCTGCAGACCATTCTGTAACAAATACTGGGTAAGTCAATTGGTGCAACTAAGGAAATTATTTTTTGAGCTGTGATACAGACAATTGGAATTGCCTAAACATAGTATACCCTTACTGTGTTTAATTCTGGTGGCTGCAAAAAAATGTTACTAAAGAACAGATATCAAAGTCGAAACCAACCTTACTAGAAGTAATGAATATAGTAACAGAGATTAAAAAAAAAACTGGAAGTGAGATGTATAGAAAAGGATTGGGGCACATTACACAGAAAAACATGAGAATTGTGGGAGAAATAAATGCAAAATAATGTTTTGGAGGAAAAATGAAGTTTAAAGCGTGGCTGGAACCAAATGAGGTATGTAATATTTAATTGACAATCACTGTATTGAAGATTATTGGCCAATTTCTTTACAGCTTCTCAGTTGCCCTAGCCTGGAACAAACTTCCTCGGAACGTCAGAGCTATAACCAACACCAACATCTGTAAAAAAGCTTTAAAAGACACTCTCCTGAACTTAACTCCCTTCTGCATCAACCCTCTAAACTTTGTGTACTATAAACCTCCTGTCCATCATCTTGATACCATCCCTGCACTTGTTTGCTTTTATTAAGTAAATTTTCCTGCATGTCCTTCCCTTCTGTCTGTATTAAACCCTTATCAACTACACCTGGCCGTACTTCTATTTCATTTATTTTATACTTGCTACTCCTCAACTTTCTGAGTTCTCCCTTTTTCTACCTGCTATAAGATTACTTTGTTATGTAGTGTTAGTAAAGTACCTATCGTATGATATATATATATATATATATATATATATGTGTGTGTGTGTGTGTGTGTGTGTGTGCCTACAATAACCACAATATGTCTCCTGGTATTATTACTTAAGTCTACCTAGAGATCTGTATATTTCTGTACTACATTTGTGATTTATTAGCACCTCCATGTCTTGTATTAGAAGCTTTTTGCACTTAATGGTGTCACTTTTTTGCTAATGTCTCTGTATGGAGCTTTTCTCCCCAGGCCTCCAGTGAAAATGGGCTCTTGCTCAGTCGGACAAACCCAGTTAAGAAAGGTCAAAATAAATAAGTAAAAATATATGAGATGTATAATGTTTGCAACTGAAAATATGTCAGTATGGTTTGTTTTCATGCATATAAATGCTGCCTATGTCATAACTGATAATTCCCTTGCCAGGTGAGCAGATCCCAACAGCTGCCAAGGACATGACTAACCGCCAAGTCCACAGTATCTGTAGGTGATGAAGCAGAAAGTGGTCTGAAGTACAAGTGGCTACAACAGAGTCACCCACCTGCAGATGAGGCAAATTGCTAGCCTGTTGTAGTGGCAAAAGCTGTTTGCTTAACTTTTTCTTTTTGCGGATGGAAGAAGGACCGACCATGGTACTGATAGTCTGTTCCATGATCAAGATGAAAATGATACCGCTTTTCCATGAAAGACGAGCAGTAATTGCCAGAAACCTTCCAGTCCACAAAAGTTTTTTTTTTAAGATAAACACTGTAAAAAGTACTGTAAATCACTATTCCAGCCCCACAAAAGAAAAATAAACACAAATTCTCCACAGAAAAAATGTTTTAGTTACTTTATACTACTTTTAAACTGACAGAAAAAAGTGCTCCATTTAAAAGTACATTACAGTTTGAGACAGTCCATTAAAACCCAACACTCATAGCTTTAAAATAACTTTTTCTGAAGAGGAAAGTAATAAGGCATCAACAAAATGAAGAACACGGAAGTTTATTTTCCCCCAAAGGGAACTTTTCTGCCCAGCTGTGGAAAGCACAAGCTGACCATTGATCCTTGAAGGCCTCATAGGGTGTAATCTTCTGCAGCAGTTAAACTCTGAAGGGCTTAGCATCCAACTTGTCTTTTAGTCAGGTCAGCTTGAGCTACCTGACAGTTTGGGTATGTGGAAGTTGCCTTCATGCTTTGGAAGCTGGCCAGCAGTTATATCCTTGACAGAGATATAGCCATATGGCTTAGACTACTGAAGCAGTAATCAATATGTGATACATCTGCTCTGTGCATGCCCTTCTCTGTTTTCTTTTTTTCCCCTTTTTCTTAGCATATATCATAGTGGTGCAGGTGTGTGGTCACTACAGTCAGAAGACATGTTGTTTGTTGTTTTCATTAGTTATACAGAATGTAGAACTCTTCTAATAATTTGGAATTGTTTATGGTTGCTTACTCACTGCTTTCTTCAGTTGCATTACATTATCATGGAATAGTACTGTCTGTTTTTTTTTTTTTGCAGCTTGTTTTAAAAGGAAATACATGTTCTGTTTGTTTTTTAAATACTTCTAATTTATGTGGACTGCACTACATCAGAACCACTGCTGCCTTTCTTTATTCTTGTTGTCCAGCACTGTTATTTGGACTTTAAATGTTATATCTCTGTCAAAAGAGGAGTGTTCTGCATGAGTACTGCTGCTGCTGCCCTGTTTCATTCTTTTTTGCCTGACACCATTAGATGGGCTTTGTGAAACTCTAACTGGCAGAGGAAGCTACATCAATATGCTTAGATTATATAGTTCCCTACTGAGTGCAGATAAGCTGAAAAAAAAAAAGACTGAAAACTCAAGAGAAAAGCAAATCTCAAAAATCGCTCTTCTCCTTTAAACTTCTTTTTGCAGGGAGGCAAGCCCCCCTGCACCTACCCATACAGATAGCAAGGCTCCCATGCCACCAAACCTATACATACCAACTCCGAGATCGCCATGCCTTGGAGAAAAGGGAATATTCCAAGAAATAGCATCTTGGACTTAGTATATGTAATTACAAAAACAAGCAAACAAACTACTTTCACTGAATCACGACACTTGGAGCGGCAAACAAGCCACGCAAATAGTTTATTGAAAGATGCATCTGAAGAAGTTTGTTTTTAACCAAACAAAAAGTGCTTTATGCACTTTCAATAAACTATTTGCTCTGCTCATTTGCCTCTGAAGAAAATTTCTTTTTAACCAAACGAAAAGCACTTTATGCACTTTCAATAAACTATTTGCGTGGCTCGTTTGCCGCTCCAAGTGTCGTGATTCAGTGAATTTAGTATACGTAAGTCCATTTTTTGGACATCAGTCTCTATATTTTGGAACCCACTCTAGCGAGTCCCAACATTTCAGATAGTTACCAGATTATATTCTTGTTGGACTTTTTCAAACTGAAGTTGCATTCATCAATCACAAATGCAGTTAGACTTTTTTATATTACCAGTCTGAAAAGTTTGTCCAGAGAAAATATTTTACTCTCCTTTTCTTGTGCAAATACAGTACTGTTTTCTATGTGAAATTAGATCTTTTAAAAGTAAAGGTATTGCATTTGTTTGTTTGACAAAGGCTGTGACTGATGTCTTATTTTTCTGGTGAATGGAATCCTCACCATATTAGTGCAATTGTTATCTGCTGTTTTGAAAAGAGACATTGCCTGGATATCAGCTATCATAATATAATGTTGGTTCACTCACCAAGAGTTATTAGTAACTGTGGTCTTTGTATCAAATTAGCAATCCAGTTAGTGATAGTTTACTGTGAGTAGAGATAAGGGGTACTGTCAGTGGAGAGGTCTCGATTACCCCTTCTTGGAACTATTGTGAATATGTATTTGTATGAAAAGCAGCTTGTTTACAACTCAGGTTACTGTTTGTAAAATGGCACTGCAAGACACTGGACTCAGAATGAGGCAGATGAAATTTGGAAAATCAGTTATTATAACCGTACTGTGGAGTTATCAGTGTAAAACCTGTTTGAGAGTAACAGGTCCTGGTTATATCCCAAGGCTATAACATACATTCTTCATAAGTTGTTGAGACCAGCCAGCTCTTGCATGCATATTTAACTAGCAATGGTGTGGACTGGGGTTCCATAACCCCTGCTCTCTGTCATAACCACATGTGCAGTGCTGTAGTTGTTGGAAAAAATTGAAGTCCAGTCCTTAGACTGGCATTTCAAAAGCTAGCCAGTTCATACAGCACAGATTGCAGTCGAGTAATATTGCTAAACTTGGATTGCAGTATGACTCCCCTTTAGTATTAAAAAAGGAACATCTAATGCATCATCTTCTTCAAACGTTTCAGATTCAGAGGTGGGTAATCTAATTACATGCTCACAGTTACACTTGCAGCCAATTAACTGATTAAAAGATAAATCTACAGCCCACAAATGCTTTGCATGCCAAATTATTCTAGTTTTTTCAAGGATGACTCAGCTTTTGTTTTGTGTATTATCTTCTTCTTCTTTCGGCTTTTCCCAGTTAGGGGTCGCCACAGCGGATCACCTGTCCGCTCCTGATTGGCAGTGGAGTTTTACGGTGTTGAGTTGTCAGCCCGGCGCCCAACCTTCTACAAAAGGCACACACACTAACACATAGGGCCAGTTTTAGATTAAATGTCTTATTTCTAGGAAAGAAACTGTTTTACTATTTAAGGGACAGCTAATGCTGCATAGGATTTCTTACTTGTGTTTATAGTTATATTTTTTAAATGTGTGAAGTATGTTTGTCATTATATTAACTATGTGAAATACAATTGTCATTATATTTAATAATGTAGTTAAACATTCTAAATTACTCACAGAAGATCTGCAAATATTTGCCTGGATTTTTTTCCACAGGTTTCATTGCCTGTCCTATATGCTAGATGTGGCAATTAGAGCCCTTACAAAAAGTAATTATTTTGCTGCTATAATTGGTAATAAAAAATTCTGATTTGAATGATTTGACCACTGAAACAGATACATGTTTGCGACACTTTTGTGTTGAAAAGTAGCAGGGTTCGGAATAAACTGCCAGTATCATAATATTGTACATAATACTGATCTAAGTTTGGAATCTTTAAACAGTGTTCAGATATAATCGCAGATACTTCAGTATCTTCATCTGTGTACTAAGTAACAAAATGCACCTTTGTTTAGCATGTCTTATAACTGGCATAATTTTGTGCTGACTGCACATGCGCAGCAAAACATTGAGGTACTTTGCGTGTAATAGTACTCAGCAACAGGGTCTTCCAAGCATTGTCATGGATTTGCAAATGTTAGCACCTGCAGATGTCATCTGTTATGATTAATATGCAGTATGAGCACTGACAGGTGTCAATGGTATGCTGGCCATTATCTTTTCCATCATGTAAAAGGGAAGTTGACACTTTACAACTCTTTCATCTCAGCCAAAAAGATATTGCTGCGATCAGTTAATGTGTTATTGTTTGCTTGCCATAAAATCTGCAGCAATATTCTTTTCCTTCCTTTTTTATTGTATTACAGCAGGCAGTGATAATATCATTACATCTATGCAAATATAGTTTCCTGCTACGGTCCAGCATAAAATCTGCAGCATGTTTTGCAGATACCATGCACACTTTCTCGTTTGCATTTCAGTACTGTAGTGTGATCAGTACTTTTAGAATCATCAAACTACAGTTCTGTATTTGTTTGTTTTAATTAACTATACCCGGGTAGACTCATCTCAAGGATCTATGTATAATACAGCAAGCACTGGTAACTCCAACATGCACATACACAAAGCAGATAGCCATGTGCAGACACATATGCACACACACACACACACACACACACACACACACACACACACACACGTGCTCACACAAGTGCACACACCCACACACACATGCACACACACACACACACGTGCTGACACAAGTGCACACACCCACACACACACACACACACACACACACACACACGTGCTGACACAAGTGCACACACCCACACACACATGCACACACACACACACACACACACACACACACGCACACAAACACACACACACACACGTGCTGACACAAGTGCACACACCCACACACACATGCACACACACACACACACACACACACACACACACACACACACACACACACACACACACACAGGCACACATGTTCGGGCACAAGATTTACTAATGTTTCTGTTTTGCAGTTGGGTATGTCAGCTTGTACAATATCTTAGCCATCATCAAGATGAATGTGACTTGATTCTTTCCACCTCCATTTGCCTGCTATGCAATGCTGGGCAAGTCACTTGACCATATACTCCATGGCTACCCTTAAAAAAGAACACTTGAGTTCAGTGGGCTAACCTGGTTAACAAATATACAAAATGAAATAAAAAATGAATAAGTACCATTCTGATGTTTGGTAATTATAAATTAATAAATATGTATCATTCAAGTAGTGCTTTTCTGTTATAAATGTATTCCCTTTTTATTAATTAACATTGGCTATTGGTACAGAATACTGTTAGTCCAGCACTGTTGTGACCTTGATATATATATAATATTTTTTTGCTGTTTTACAGAAATGTAGTACATTTAATTACTGAGTTAGCATTCCAGTCATGGCACATTATATTATGTAATTTTGTCTAGATACTCCATGCTTATATCCCATTGTCTGGAAAAAATATACTAATCTTTATCTGAGAAAATTAGTCCTTGGATTCAGTGAAATGCTATTTGTCAGTGCTAACTGGCTAATGTAAATTATTCAGTTAGTGTGATGGTGAAAATCTTTAATTCAGAGACAAGGTAAAGCAACTCAGAAAAATATCTCATTACTGGAAAATTGAATAGTTTCAGAAATGAACACTTCGCTGTCAGGACTGACCATGCTAGTGTTCTCTGTACTAGCCCATGTGTCATGGTATAATAGAAATCTCCCAACACACGCGCACACACACACACACACACACACACACACAAACACCCATGCTCACATGTGCACACACAGTCCCAGATATTATTTGCACTTACACTCACGCATCCAAACAGCAGCAAGCAAATCTCTTCACACTTGCTCAAACTCATGGAAATGCTCACTCACCCACTAACATTCGTGCATACTCCAAAACGCAGACACACACACATCATACAGCTGCATTCATGACCCTACAGGTATGTACAAAGATGTACATGTACTCATGGTCTCATGATACCTACCTGCAGTCTCTGTATTAGCAACAGCCCTATCCATAATGGCGAATGGGTGAATGCTATCTTTTTGACTGCATTCACTTTTCCCCCTCATGAAAATACTAATTGGACAGAGTGATTCTCTAAGCCACTGTACTCTTCTAATCTTCTGTTGCTGGTATTTAAGGGGGAGAGCATGTGGATAATTTTCATTAGCTACTCCTCTCTATTGCTTCTTTTGGATGTGGCCTTGCCAGTGGCACCATTTTCTATGCTATGGCCATTTCCAGAGTAAAACTGTAGTGCTAGAGTGGTCTATGAATTCCTCAGCCTTACAGTGATCTGGATATCCCCAGAGGTAAGTCTTCTGCATTGTTGTGAGGCAGGTCCTTCAGTAAAGACTGTTTGTGATTGTTGTTGCTCATTCCAGTGGGAACTCTGAACTATCACATAAATATTTAGTTTAATGTTAATACCACTATTGCCAATATTGTCAACCACCAGGAAACCAATATAGTCACAAAAAAAAAACAGAAAAAAAAACACTTTTGCTATATTGGTTTCTTGGTGGCTGACAACATATTCAGGACTGGTATTAAGATTTGCATGACTTTTACTATAGAATGCTGCAATTTCTGAAGTAGTGGTTTTGTTATTTTCATCAATTTACTGTTTTAGTGGCCAATTTGTGTTCCATCTCTGATTATATCACTTTGTGTTTTCCTCTGAAATGTTTTCCAAACTGTTTTTCAGCTTTAAATGGCTTGAAAACTTCACTGCTTAACTCTACCTGCATCATAGTTTTACATTATAGTTTTTAGTGAAGTATTAGTACATTGCTACTAGAAAATACATTTAAACTGTGCATTGCTTCCACAAAATGCATTTATTTTAGTAATACATAATAATGTAAGGCGATCGTCTTACATACAATATTTGCTGTTAAGCCTACTGTAATTTAGTAGAACATTAACCCTTTCACTGCACATTATATTGTTTGTGAGGTTAACTGAAATGGAAGCATTTACTTTATTGGAGTAAACATTTTTATCATCTGTAATAGTAATTCATATATAACTATTGATGCTTTGTAAGAATTGATACTAAAATTGTGTTTTGCACTTGTCTGTTGATAACACTGATTACTTGTGCATTATATTGATGATAAAATGTAATCTTATATCGGTTAACAGTGACCATTCATTTACCACTTTGGGGCAGTAATTTGTGTTACATCACAAAAACGCTGGTGCTGTCACTATTTTCTATAAAAACACAAACTAGGTATGACAACTTTCTCTAACGCAGAAATCCTACTAATCATACTAAAACTAAACACACAAGACAGTTGTGTAAATGCAACCAGTTAGGTATACCTGGTGGAAGGTGTTACATAGGCTCAAACCTTGTACCTTAGGTACAAGAAACAAGAGCCTGAATTCTCAACCTGTACCACCACTTGTGATTCAAGGAGTTGAGTCCGTAGCTGTCAACTGTCCAGATTTTTACCAGAATGTCTGGAATGTTTGGCTCATACATTTGGTCTGTTCCTCTTAAAAATTGTGGTTTTCTGACAAATTAGTGAAAACTGAATTCACTGAGTAGTGATAGGCATTTAAATTTCAGTCTTTGTATCTTTCAGGGAAAACATGGTAATGCAAAACATTTTATTCTAGCAACTTTCTAAGATTATAAAAGCAATTTTTAAAATGCGTCCCTGGTTTAGGGCCTTTGCCCCCCCACCCCTCCCACCAGTAAACTTTGGCTTTTTTCAGATTTCCTGTGCTGCAAAATTGAGAAATATAGTTGAGAGTCAAGTGGATTTCACAAGGAGCTGAGAGCTTCAGGGAAAGAGAAGTTTAGTGCTGCTTATGCCAAGTCTGTTTGCATTGTTAGTAGCACTATAGGTAGCATACTTGCTTTTGATGCTGAAGGCTGTGGGTTCCACTCCCACAATATGTACATGGATTGCTGATACTGTACTGTGTTGTACTTTAAAGGGGGTGGAAGCTGCAGTCCTGAGAATGCCCTCCTTTGGAGGAGATCCCTAGTAACTACAAACCTGTTATTAGTTTGCCATCCATTCCCTTTTGTAATATAACTAGCTTATCATTTTTTTATATGACATAGGTAATTTATTCTTCAAGGGCAACAGCCACTTTATTTTTAGATGAAACAATGAAATATAAAGTTGATTGCTAGCAGCAACCTCTTCATTAGTTACAAATATCTTTAATGTGGAATTATTTAGATGACTTTTACTTCTACAGAGATTGTGCATATTTACTAATATTGTTGGATTGTAATGACAGATGTTTGAGTAGACTTTTATGATGGGAATGTCCTGAACTGGGCAGTTTTTTCATTATTGGTTCATTCATTTTGTTTCATTACTTACTGGAAAAGTGTTCAAAACAATAAATTTAAAACATGCTCTAACAAGTGTGCTGTATCATACAAGGAATCAAAGAACATATGAATGTTTGCATGGTCCTAAATATGTGTGCAAGGGGCCTATGATTTGAAAACAGCCCAAAGATAAACTTTATCCGCCATTGACCAGATGCATTTTCTTTGAATGTGAATATCAATGCTGTTTCAATGAATGTGAGTTTCAAGGGCAGAGACATTTTAATGCTAAGTCTGTTTTCATTGGAAGACTGTATTGCTTTGTTTAGCAGATGTCTAGCAGTGTTTGTGTATAAATTTTAAAATAAAAGTTTTAAATGAAATACAAATACTCTGTAGAAGTAAAGCATATAGCAGTATGCACATTACAGTGTTTATGGTAAATGGGGAGAAATAGCCAAGTAATGGGACACTGGAATGGCTGCAGGGGGAAGGGCTGTGTATGGGGGGGGGGCCCGTTTGACATTGATTTTGTGAGGGGGGAGGGTAGGCAAACTCAAAGACAGCCCCAGGTGGCACAAACTCTAGCTACACCACTAGGAAACAATGCTAAAACACTGGAAGATATCCTATGCTGGACCTCTTCATGAATCCGTAATATTGGGTGACATTGATTTGCAAACCATGTATTCTGAAAATCATGCCAATAATACATCATATACATCTGTTCACGTTCTCTCAACATATAAATACACCACTAGATATAGCAAAGCCACAGCCAGGCAATCAACCCTCAAATAGATCCTAACTTTCTCTCTAAATAAAATATTATCCCATGGAACTCTGTTAGACAACCTAAGGAATCACTTCTCGACCTACAGCATAATACACAAAAACAAGGGGTGTAGACATTCCATTTGTACCCACACACTGTAATTGCTGCCCTTTAACCCACCTGGCATTAAAATTGGGCACATCTCTCAAGCTGGTGCCCCACACTCCCACCCAGTACTTAGTGTATGTAGCATTTTTAGCTGCTCAGTCAAAAACTATTAATAGATATTGTTTTAATTTGCAATCCTCTCTGTAAAGACACTGTATACATGTTGTTATAGGCATTAATTCAAATGGTTATACACATAATATGGCCTAATAAAGCTCAAGTATTTGATGCACAGAAAAAAATGTACTCTATGCACTTTTTAGAGTATAAAGAGTATGCCTGTCAACACTTCTGCAACAGCCCTAAAATACATACATACATACATACATACAAATATGTATACAGATGTTTCAAGCATAGGCATTAACACCCTTCTAGCCTGCCAATATCCAAAATAGTTGTCCCGTAGTAAGTGTCCAGGCTATTCTTAAAAATATCTTAACAAGTGCTTGCTTTTATGCAATTTGGTAGTTTATTCCATGCATCAGCTGCTCTCTCAGAGAATCAGTTAGTAAAATTCTCATTCCTATAGACTGTTTTATATAGGTTGTCTGATGACTCTACTACTTTTGGTAGCCACAAATATTCCCAAAGGTAGTTGCCACTAAATTCCCTATATACCTGAATAAGGTCTCCTCTTAAATATCTTCAGTATGTGCAACACTGTACAATTTCAGATATTTCAGTCTTTCTTAATAACTTAACATTTTCACATCCAGGGATGACCTTTGTATATTTCCACTCTACTCTTTCCTGTTTACTCTTGCTTGTTTTCTTACAAGGTTTCCATATTGTTATTCCCTACTCATGTTTGGGTCTAATATAAATAACAAACAATGACTTCATCATTTATGAATTCCTAGACTTTATTAGTTCTGTAACTATCATTAACCAATCACTTGATATGATTAGAAAAACTCAAAGCTGGATCTACCCATATACCCAGGTCCTAATGAATATACAGTTTCAATCTCTGTGTGCTTTATTAAATATTCACCTTTCAATTTATGTCTCCAAAATCTCATATACTTAGTTTTTGATGTATTTATCAGCATAGTATTCTCCTGTGCATAAATGGTCAATTTAGTCAAGTTGTTTTGCTGACATGCTCTATTTGTAGCACGTTATCAGTTTACAGAATTTCAAGTCATCTGTATACAGAGTGTAGAACACCTCCAATGAAAAAGATAGCTCTGAAAGATAAAATCTAGGACAGAGCCTCGTGGGACACCCTAATTGTAATCTCAAATTTCACTTATCCAATTGCTGTATAATACTTGCCATGTCCTGTTTGTAAGCCATGCAGCTGGCCGTCTTATCAACACTGTATTAATACCTAGTTGTTCTAATTATTGTTCAGTGTTTTGTGTATGACCCTGTTAAATGCTGAAAAAACTATATAAATTACATCACAGCACAATTTTTCATTCATAGCTGTTATTATATGGTTACAGAACATCGTGTTACAGATGTTAATAGATCTATTTTCAGCATTTGCATGCAGCTATTTGGTTTCAATTCCCAGTCTTTCCAGTTCTTATCCAATATTACCTTCTCCATTATTTTTCCACAACATGAAATTAAACGTATGGGTGTGTATGTCTCTGGGTTTGTATTACTCCCATTTCCATTAAGGACAGGTTTAATAAGTGCATATCTCCATCTTGAGGAATCTCCTCATATTTATATGACTTAGTAAATAATAGATGTAATGGTACTGTAAGTTCCTGCTGAAGTATTCTTGGGCTATTACTACTTATTCTGTCTCCTTCCTGTGCTTTTTTGGATCTAGTTTGAGTAGTTATTTTGCAGTGTAATCTAATTTGATTCAATATCTGAGGTTCATAGGTTCTTAGGAGGTTACTTGGCTAGCAGCCCCACAGCCCTTACATGCCTAGCCATGTTAATCCCAAGTATCCCCTTTTGTTCTTTTTGAGTAGTTTGCAGAATGAATTTATGAGCAGAGTAGGTCTGTGATCAACACTGGCTATCCCTGTCCTTGAGGTACATGGGTGCCACCCCAGGGATGAATTTGTGGTCTCCCATCCATTTATTTACATTGCGTTTGAATAGGGTCAGTGAGAAGCTCTGTTTTACATGAATAGGAAGTCTATTCCAGCATGTTTTGTTAATGTCACAAGCTAGTTTGAGATTCTTAGAGCGAGTGACTCTTGTGCCATTTGACTTGTGAATGTACAGCATTTCCACTAGGACAGGTTTGGAAATTGCCCTATAGGCCAGGCACAAGTCACCTGTCAGCAGCCTGTAAGATACAGAGTAAAGTGACAGGGCTTTCAGCCTTTCCATGTAGGTCATGGTTTCAAGTCCCTATATTTTGTTTGTGAGAAACCACTGAGGTCTCTCCAGCTACTGCAGGTGTCTCTTTCCAGCTGCTGCAGGTGTCTGGTGAGGTGCATTCAAAAGGGTGCATTATATTCTATTAGTGGTCTGATGAGGGTCAAGTATAGTGGAGTTACAACATTCCTTGACCTGAATACTATGCCCGTGCTTATGAGGTGTGCAGCATAGAAAGCTTTCTTTATCACTGTGAAAACTTGGTGGTCAATAAAGACGCTCTCCCTAGATGATGCTGTTACCAAGTTCAATAAAATCTTCCTGGGTATTCTAAACACACTAACTCCCCTCAGTACAAAAAGAGTCAAAGCCAAACCTGCTCCAGGGCTATCCATAGCAACTAAACAACTCATGAAACAAAGAGAAAGCCTGGAAGTTCTGAACAAAAAAATAAACAGCTTTAACTTTACTAGCATATAGACAACTAGTAAACCTAACAAAGCAACGTATCACCAAAGATACAAAGACCTATTACTCAACCAGTCAAAGTACACACACACTAATCTAAAACTGTTCTGGGCCTCTATCCAAAAACTGTTAAGTCCAGGACAAGCTACACAGCCGACACCAAATACACAGAAACAAAACAATACCTTAGCCAACCAATTCAATACCCACTTTATACAAGTAGTACAGTCATTAACCTACTAGGTGATTAATCAAGCTCTTGATGTGTTTACTCAATCAAATAACCTCCTTCAGCATTTCCCCTTCCAACCAGTTCCCACAGATACCATCAAAAAATACCTAAAAAAATTAAAGCCTACTCAAACTGCCCCTGACAAGCTATCTGACAAATATCTTAAAATAGCAGCTGAGGCTGTCATATCCAACATCAGTTCTGATAAATTGAGCTGTATCTGAAAATAAAGTCCCTTTGCTATCCAAAAAATAATTCATTATTCCACTCTACAGGGAAGGAATCAATACAGATGTTTCAAACTGTAGGCCAATTGCCATTTTATCACCCCTATCACACATATTAAAATACGTGTTCATATGTAACTTCTCAGATACCTAATAGATAACTAACTTCTGTCGTCAGCCTAACAATGCTTCCATCTTCATTGCAGCACAACTGCTTACTGTCAACACCCATGGCATAAACCTAATCTCCACCATCTTCAAAGATGTAGCAAAAGCTTTTGATACTGTCCCCACCAAAAACTCTTACATAAACTCTCATTCTTAGGGCTCACCAACTCTCCATTGCAGTGGCTCTATAACTACTTCTCAGAGTACAAGCAATAAAATGAAAAAAAAAGATTTTTCCATCTTCTTGCCAGTAACTATTTGTGCCCCACAAGAATCTACACTAGGCCCCATACCTTTCAACATGTTCATCAGTGACCTCTGAACTGCTACAAAAATTCTACCCAAGTTCAATACACTGATGATCCAACCCTAATCTGCGCTGCCAAAATTCTGTTTAACTCCAAGACCTCACAGAACAATCTTTCTTATAAATTGAAACATAGATAAATAATGCACAACTACTTCTAAATCCCAACAAAAAGTGACTGCTGCTTGTTAATGTAAAAATACCAAAAAGAGCTCATACTCTTTTTTTTTTTTTTTTTTTTTTTGTGAAACGCAGGTGTTTATAGTTTGGCAAAATGCCTGGATAGCTGTTATCAAAGGGAGCATTATATTGTATTATAACTCTGATGCAGGAGCATTACAGCGGGATTAAGTTCTTGAAACTGGGGGATATGTCTTTGGTTTATTAACTACACTAGATAAAGGATTTCATAATGATACTTGATATGTGGTGGTCGAAAGAGAGCTCATTATCTAGAAATGTACATAGATTTCCTGTATCAGTACCTATGTTTGATAAAGATATTCATTTTTGAGGCAGGTTTGAAGGAGCTCCTTCTCAAAAAAAAAAAAAAAAGTAATGCATTTCTTTCCACAGAGCATAAAGCCATGGTCTTGACACCAGGAGCTTGTGTGGACTGTTTTTTTTAGAGATATAGAGGTCCTCTTGTGAGTTGATCACAGCCCCAGGTTTGCACTCATCAATAAACTTAGTCAGGGACCTTAAGATAAGCTTGAACATCAGCAAAGTAGATGTTGGAGAGGAATGTCCTTAAAAGGGAATGGTTACTTGCCATTTTGAAGACAGTGTGCTATCAACCCTGATTATGTTGGTTCTGTCTAAGAACCAGTTTGCTATGCAATATGTTATTTAAGAGTTAATATTTAAAATGTTTGACTGTATAATAGTATCAAAGACCTTGACTAAATCTAGGTATTTAATGTGCACAAATTTGCCATTATCCACTACTTAAGTAACTTTCTCAGAGAAATGTACTGATTTAGTAAGCAGGACTTACCTTTCACAGAGCCGTACTGGTTAGGTCTGAGGGCTTTAAATCTGCTTATTTCATTGTGTATGAACTGCATAATGGTACATCCAATTACTTTACAAATGATGTTGGCAAGGCTAGTTTGTCTGTTATTCCCTGGATCAGTGGTAGGGGCACCCTCATGAGGGGTATAAGAATAGTTGTCCTTCGGGTCTTGGGCACATGTCCAATGGATAGGCAAGTCTGAAAAGGTTTAAGCGGGAATCTGTGAGACAGAGTTTGTTTCAGGAAAGAGATAGCCTGATTTGTTCAGTGGGATCATGGAGTTGGTGTTTTTGGTTTTGGAGAGGGCTTTTTAGACTTGTTCTGGTGTGGTTATAGGGGGTGGGATGGACTGAATGGATTGAAGAGAGGAACGGGAAGGGACAGGAGAAGAAGTTTGAATTAAATGTATCTCCTAATATGTTGTTGATGCCCTTTGGGTCAGAGAAGGTGGTACCATTGTTGATCGATTCAGTGCAGTGCTGAGTATTGCTCCTGACATAAGTAAAATGGACTCTAGGAAGTTAAAAGATAAAAATAATTTTAAAAAATCTGCTGGATTTCAATGAAGTGCTGCCTGTCATTTCTGTAGGTGGGATGCTTTTATATCGGTTTGTCTACTGTGATAATTTACATAAGTTTCTTTTTTTAAGAAAGACCTTTATGGAATTATCACTTGTGACATAGACAAACTTACATTTATATAAAAGTAATCAAACCATGTTAACAAGTTTACATTTACAAAAGTTATAAACCACAGGTATTGTTCTATACAATATAATTAAACCAACATTCCATAAATTGTTCCCTTCCTACCTTCTCTTAAACCTCATTCCTTCACCAAAACATTTTTCTCTGTGGATTGTTCCCATAATTTCCATTTTTTTCCATGTAATTTACTCCTACCCTTTAATAAAGATCCCACTTCCTGATCTTTTACCTCTGTTACAATATTCATTACTTCAAGTATAGTTGGTTTAGACCTTGATATCCATTTTCTAGTAATTGCTTTTTTGGCAGCCACCAGAATTAAACCCAGCAAAGTCTTACGATGTCTAGGCAATTCAAATTCTGTATTCCAGCTCAAATAAAATCATTTCCTTAGTAATACTCATTTGCATGCCCAGTACAACATAGGGAATTTTTAAAATCTGCCAACTCTTTACTTTCTTCAAAAATATGTTCAGAATTATATCGTTCTTCCTCATCACACCTCCAGCATTTGCAGTCTACTTGAGGAAAAATTCTTTGGAGTCTGCTTAGGGTTTAAATATACTTATGTAAATGCTTCCAAGCAAAGACCCTAAATCTTCTAGACATTGTTGCATATTTGGGAGCCATACACATATCCCCCGTTGTTTCTTTGTGAAGTGCTTATCCAATCTCTCTTTCCAGTCCTTTCTAATATCCTCTGATTAATTCTTTTAATTATCATGCACTATTTTATATGCCCTACTAATTATCCTTTTTTTAATAGCAGCTTCTGTTCTAGATTATACTAAAAACTCTACCAGTCAGGATCCCCCTATTTCTTTCTCTTTGCCTATACTCTGATATCAATCCTTGATAGGGAAGGCAATCACTAGCCTGTAGTCCAAATAAATACTTAACCTCTTCCCATGTTTTACCTTTCCCATTCAGTTATTTGTTCTCAATGCATTGGCTTCTTTGCCAGCTTTCTCCAGTAAATTCCAAGCCCCCTTGCCTATTCTCTGTACCCCTAAATGCAGTCATCCATATTGGCAGAATGTCCTTTCTCCATCCCAGTGTTGGTTTATCTCTTACAATACTTTCTGCTGCTTTATGCAAATAATATTCTTTATGGGTAATGTTGTTCTCCTTAAGGATCTGCATCCAAGTCTCTCCTTGTTTCTGTAGCTTCACCCAGTTCATCGTCATCCCTTTTCACTTTGAATTATATATTTCTGCTTGTGCTATGTACAGGAGCCTTAACTGTGTAGCTCTAAAATACCCCTTCAGATCAAGTAATCCCAAACCAACATGTTCTGTTTGAAGGATCAACTTATCCCATTTGACTCTTGCCCTCTTCCCTGCCAGACAACTGTAATTCACTTTTTATTTATTTAACGTTTGTTTACCGGGAAAGTCCGACTTGGAACAAAGCCAATTTTCAGTAGAGGCCTGGGGATAAATGCTCCAGATGCATGCTTTTGTACCGTGGGAGAAAATTGGAGCACCCAGAGGAAACCCACACGGACACAGGAAGGACATCCAGATTCAGCACAGAAGGTACCCCAGCCAAGAATCGAATCGAAGAACCTCTTGCTGTGAGGCAACAACTCAACCTCTGCACAACTGCGCTGTCACTTAAAAGATTAATAGAACTAAACTGGTGTTGCATATGCATACATTTTCCAAACACACTCAAATGACTGATCTAGCAGAAGAAAAGATGTTAAGCGGGTTTTGGTGTGGAGGATTAAGGCTCCAAGCTCTTAATGACCTGTCTCAAGGACATAGGGTTTGATTCTTTCTATCTCCATCTATATGACTAAGCAAGTCACTTAGTCTGCGACTCCCTAGCTAACTGGAGCATTATACACAAATTAAAATAACCAGCAATTTCCCAAAGATACCTACTTCCTTCTCCCAGCTGCTTAAAATTTAGTAATGGACATCTCTACCTCACATAATCGGCCAACCAGAAGGCATTTAGAAGGTGCACTAAAGAGACTGTGCATTTGTGGTGGGCTCACTTACAAGTGCACATCCCTTTTGTGACACAGTCAAGAATTTGTTTTAGTATTCCCAGTGTCAAGCGTTTTTAGGATTTCCATAGACTAGGGCACTCAGGGGGGCACACACTTTCACAGGAGGTACATGCCCTTGTGTGCTCCCTTTGAGCACTGTCCATCTCTTTGCTGGACATCCCTGTTTACTCCTGCCTTATTTCTCTCTGTCCCAAGTCTTCTTTACCAGACTGAATTTTACTTTCCTACATATGTCCCTGCACCACTGCAATGTCCTCTTTGATCTTCTCTGCAATTGGAGCTACTTGCTTCTGTTCTGATCTCATTTCTTTGTCTGCCTCAAAGTGTGCATCATGATAAGCTATCTCAGACACTTTGTCTCCATTACCTCCAGCTTCCTCATCTGCCCTGCCTTCACTACCCATGTTTCTTTGTGATACAGTAGTACTGGTCACACTACTGTTTTGTGCACCTTACTTTTCAGCTTCTTTGGCAGCCATATGTTCAATAATATATCCATTAATATTTCCAAAATCTATTGACTTACAAGCTAAAGGATAAAATGAGGTGAAACCTTATATGGTACCAAAAAAAAAACCTGTCACTGATATTTGTACTGCAAGTTGTATATCTTAAGAGGTAATGAGTGTTATTCTTTCTGTTAATTATGCAAATGGTCATACTCTTCATATTCCTGTAAATACCAAAATAAACAAGCACTGAGTAAGGAATTTCATGGTATAGTGTAAGAGCTTAAGTCTCCTAGGCAAATGTGCTACTTTCTTTTTGTATTCATGTTGTACAGTTTCTAAGATGTGTCTGCATACTACAGTATTGATATAAAAACTGTGAATGCACTCATGTTTATCAATATAAAGCAGTTATTTTGCTGAACACATTATTGTCCACAACTGTGTAATAGCCTTTACTGTTCATATGATATTTATGTTTGTTAGGATTGTGTTTCTATTTCTGATGTTTTGGAAATTGCTCATGAATCTAAGAATGTGTGCAAGCTGCTCAAGATGTGACATTACTCAGCTGCTGGGTGCGACTGACTTAAGACATGGGGGCAAACAGTGGTAACTGTCATGATACCTCACTTTAGAGTTCATCAGTGGCTTGTTTGAGTGCAGTGTTCTCAGAGTATAGACACCCTATCTCTCACAGCATAATTTTCAAAGTTTGCAGATTCTATCTTCTGTGGTAGTTTGACACAGACCACTTATAGGAGGGAATCTTTTGTAGTTACAGTCTCCACAGACTTTGGCCACCAAGAGTGCATCTGCTCTGTAATGGGGAAAGGGTAGTTCAAAGGGTAGACAGTTCAGGATATCTTTTCTTCTCAAGAGTCACATCTGCACATAACTATGTTAAAGACTCTGTAAGGCTTTCAGGAATCCCATCTGCAAGGCATCATAGCTACACACCAATAGCATGACAGGGACTTGATATTACCCATAGCACCAGGAAGCACTGAGCGTCTCATAGTCAACCATTCACTCCCACAAATTCCGTAAATTCTCTAATAGAGAGGCTCAGCTGCTGTCAACTAATGACCTATGGATCATCTCTGAGATGCTGTCCAGAAAAAAAAGCTGTGCCATCTCTACAACAAACTACTGTTTGACCTTTTTACATTTCCATCTAACAGCAAGTGCTGGAAATACTTTTTCCTATTCCTGCTTGTGATGTCCCCACTCTGGGTCAGTAATCAAGGAGCCTGAATCCTCACCATTGACACTGGAGAGAGATGTTCACTTGGAATACAAATAGATACACTCAGTATTTCCAGATGCAGACCTCTCTGCATCAAGCACAATTTCCCTTAAGAGCCCACAGGGAACACACTCAGGAAGCTGGTTTTTCACTCTGTCTCTCTCTCTCTCTCTCTCTCTCCATCCCCAATAAGACTCCCCACTGGAACAGATGTAGGGTTGAGTCCTCAGCTGAGTGTCCAAGCCAAATACTTCAGCACCCTGTCTGTGAAACCAGTGCTTTGTTTCCCTGCTCCAAGCAGCTGAAACACATACTCTCTGATATTTGATTTGCACACACACTCTCACACACACACACACACACACACACACACACACACACGTGCATGCGCATGAGCACACACACACATACACACACACACAGACACACACACACACACACACACACACACACACACACACCTGGGAAAGGCTGGCACAGATTTATTAGCTATGCCACCTTCTGCCTAGACTATAAGGTAGTTACACCACCACCAGACACTCCAAGACTCTTACAAGGGTACCCAATTATACTGAGTGAAATTAATATGAATACAAATAGTAGTGTTTTGACCAATGCTGTAGGGCTCTCAGGCATGGCCACAGGGTCACCAAACAGATTTGAGTACTCTTAAAGGTTGAAATAGTCTCTAAAGGACCAGCTACAATGAAAAGTTTAAATATATTTAATTATAAATAATAAAAAACAATGTGAAAATACTAAATATCTATTTACAATAAACACCAGAGTTTCAGCCACAAGAAATATTAAAATAACACAGATTAATGGATTCACATTAAATCAGTTTTTACGGTACTACCGAACAAATATGGTTTAGAATCTATTAGGGAATTTTTATATAGCAATAGTGACTTTTCATGTTCAAAAATTGAAATGATTTGTTTGATGCTTGATATAGTATTGAATAATAATGTATTTATGTGTAATAATAATTCTTTCCACCAACATCTGGGATTTGCTATGGGCACCCCAGTAGCCAATACTAATGCCAACTTAGTATTGGCTAGATGGGAAGAAAATTTTATATTCAATACTGACGGTACCTGTAAGAATGAGTATCTTATGTTTTTAAACTATTTGTTGATGATGTGTTTTTGTTATGGAAATCACTAATGTTAATGCTTTTCTTAGTTTTTTATGTTTGAATACTGATGCTTTAATATTTGATATAAATTTTTATTATGAGTAAATACATTTTTAGATGTTGTTATAATATTTAGTGACAATAAGTTTGACACTAAGATCCATAGAAAGGATGTTTAAGCTAGTAGGTATATTCATTACAATAGCATGCACTCTAGTTCATTACAATAGTATGCACTCTAGCGATATATAAAGGAGTGCTGAGAAGACAATTTATGACAGCCAGCATACTTAATACAAGTGATGAAAATTTTGTTGAGGAAATGAATAATATGGCTAGAGACTTTCATAGTAGATACTATGCAAAAAGACTTACTGAAAGTACAATAGGTTTAATAACTCAGAGAAAAGAAATGACCAAACCTTATATACATACTACCGACAATAAAACTATTACTCATGATAGAGTGAGTTATAGTATGGGCTATTTAACTAAATTTAATAGCCAAATTAACATGGTTAAGGATATTATTTGAAAAAAATTGTGCTGTATGAAAATCCAATCCTGAGTTTGGTAGAATAGTTGGTGATGAACCAAGTTTTATATATAAGAAAGAGAAAAATCTTAAATTCTATGCTGTAAATATTTGGGAAATACACAGAGAGTTGGTAATATATTTAATAAGAATGGCAATATTCCTTGTTACAGTTGTATATTACTGTAATGAAATAAACGCTGATGTCCACTTTATACATCCCATTACTAGGAAAGATTTTATTATAAAAGCCTCAGGTACTTGCTCTACTGAGAATATTGTGTATCTTGCAAATTATATAGTGTAATAGTTTTTATATAGGGAAAACAAATATGAAATTCAAAGAGATAATAAGATCACATCTCTCTGATACCCATAGGCATATAGAAACTAATGCAGTGTATAAACATATAGCAAGTACAGGTAGTCAGAATAGGTTTAAGTTCAGGATATTGCAGAAAATTCATTGTGATACAGGAGGCGATATCGTCAATATAATTGAAACAGCAGAGTATAAATGGATTAATTATTTAAGATCAGATAAATTACCTGGTCTGAATAATACTAATAGTGCTAAACCTATTTTAAAAGCTAGGCGAGATAAATTGTTATTCTACAATTTTGGGTTGATTAATGTTATGTCTTGTTGAATAATTCCTTATTTTTTATATATATGTGTATATGTATAAGTATATGCTTCCAATGTTTTATTGGATTTCTCATAATGTTTTGTCACATGATCTACATTTGTTCTTATTGGCTGGCACACTATTTAAAACAAATGGTTGAAGTTTTAATTGTATACATTGACAGAGAGCCTTAGACTTGAAAGCTTTGCTTTTTACTTCAGTGTTTTTATTGTGTCTATTAAAGTGTGAATGTTGAGCTTTTGGTTTTATTTTTTTTTTTCATTTTGTTACGTTTTAACCTCTTTAGCTGTTAGTAGTGGAGTTATTCTTTCACATTGTTATTTTGTTCTCTCCTGAATCCCATACATGTTGCCAGCCTTATGGATACTCAGCCTATATGCTCTACATCTATAAATGTTACCGACAAGAGCTCATCTATCTGTCCAAATATGTTACATTATTTTCTTATGGTTAGTCATAATCCATTCTTGAGTATGAATGTTGGTACTAATATGCCAACAGGACAGAATGGAATGAACTTAGCTGAATTAAATTAATTATTTAAAATTATGAGGACACAAGTTTAAAACTGAGCTCTTTAAGAAGCTACAATGGTAAAGGCTCAGTTTTTGTGTGTATTTAGAAATTGGTATTGTCCCAAGGGGGCTGAGATTCAAGAAAATGCCAGCATATGGCAATTGCTTAAATGGCAATAATTGAACTTGAAACTGAGTGCTGATTATATGCAGCTAATTAATGAGGTTTTTAATGAGTTAACAGCTGACATTGAGATGCTGGAGGATAAGTTAACTAACTCTCCTGATTTTCCCAGTGTTTCTGCTGAATATAGTAGTCTTCTAGAAAAATTAAAGGTGATGGAAGAGAAGTTGATAATGATTAAGAAACGTAAAAGTATTCATGATTGCAAAAACTTTAAGCAGAGTAACATCTTTCATTGGCCCAAGACGAATCCACGAATCTTCCTGCTAATTCATGTTTTTCATACTACACAACATTCAGAAAGTTCAGTTCAAAACACCGCTGATGCAGCTACTAGCCTTCCTAGATGCAGCAATGCTGTATGTGACTTAGGTAATTTTGATTGACTTCATCTAATACACATGGCAATTCTGAGGCTCTGATGAATGCTGTAAATACTGTAATTAATAATACTGATGTAAAGGAGGCTGCTGGTAGTCATGATAATGAAATAAATAACAGTGAGAATGCTTTTTTACTTACAAATTGGGTTCAACTTCAATTTCAGGTTCAGGTCAGACAACGTTCGACAGGAAGGAGCAAGAGTCGCAAGCAAATCAGAGAGAGAGAAACATCCAAGTCGGCCACACAAATCAAGGTAGGGTGTCACGAGGAGCAAGAAACAAATAAAGACCTGATATTTGTTAGTCCCACTATTGTTAATCTTTCTAAGTATGTTTTAAGTGATACTGAGATATGTTTGTTAAATAGGGGACTTTCATTTATACCCTCACAATTGAGGCTCTTTACAAGAGATATATCTGACTTTGACAGTAGTTCTCCAAGGATTTCTAGCACCTTTGTATCTGTTAGTATGCCAACAGTAAAAGCATTTTATACAATGTGTGAACAAAAAATATATGAAATGTTATTTAAGAAAAATGCTGTTTGTAAATATTATAATTTAGAACGTAATGAATGTGAACCATTATATAAACTTTCCTATAATGAAAATATAATTATAAAAAAAAGCAGACAAAGGTGTGAAGATTGTTGTTATGGATGTTGAGAAGTACAGTGGTTGGATGTACAAGTTGTTAATGGGAGTGGATTCCTTTGAGAGAGTTAATAAAACTTTTGTCACAAATACTATTACTAAAGTTAAGTCCTTTTTATATGAGCTATTGATGGATGGCTCTATTACACCAGAGTTATATAATTACTTATATATTGCCAATCTAGTGATGCCGGTAATATACGGGCTTGATAAAATTTATAAAAGTCTACATATTGCCTCAATGAGACCTATAGCCTCTGGAAGCAAGTGAGTTACTGCGGCTCTTTTAAAATATTTGGAAAGACAGCTTCCACCTATGTTACAGTATAGCAGACGTTTTATTAAAGACACCAATGATTTTTAAGTAGCTTGAAAAGGTGGTCTGATTTTAATAGAAGGGATAATATGATGATGGTGACTATGAATATTAAATCACTTTTATGGTAATACTGAACGAATATGGTTTAGAATCTATTAGGGAATTTTTGTATAGCCATAGTGACTTTTCACGTTCAAAAATTGAAACGATTTGTTTGATGCTTGATGTGGTATTGAATAATAATGTATTTATGTTTAATAATTGTTTACACCAATGTCTGGGAGTTGCCATGGGCACCCCAGTAGCAAATAGTTATGCTAACATAGTATTGGCTATATGGGAAGAAAATTTTATATTTAGTACTGATGGAACCTATAAGAAAGTGTATCTTATGTTTTTTAAAACAATTTGTTGATGATGTGTTTTTGTTATGGAAAGGTGATTAAACAAAGTTTTTTGTTATTTTTTTTTACATTTGAATCCTGACTTTACTATTTGATATTAATTTTTCTTATCAGAAAATACATTTTGTAGATGTTATAATATTTAGTGAGAATAGGTTTGACACTAAGGTGCATAGAAAGGATGTTCAAGCAACTAGGTATGTTCATTACAATAGCATGCACCCTAGTCATATATATAAAGGAGTGCTGAGAAGACAATTTATGAGAGCCAGCAGTCTTAATACAAGGGATGAAAAGTTTGGTGAGGAAATGGATAATGTAGCTAGAGACTTTCATAGTAGAGTCTATGTAAAAGGACTTATTGAAAGTACAAAAGCTTTAATAATTTTCACAGTGAACTGATCGAAGGAAGGACACTGAGGAAACTCGGAGCTATAATATATAACATTAAGTATCCTGCTTTTTGTTTATTTTGTTCTTTATATTTTGTTCTTTATTTCTTTGTTATTTATAGCACTTTGTGTACTGTGTATTTTTCTAGCTAGTTTCACTGTGTGTGAGGTATTAACTGGAAATTGTCCACTTTTAGTAAGCATCTGTTGGGTTGTTTGTTTCGGATAACTGGTTACAGTAAACTCTTTTTTTCTAGAGGCTCCTTTAGCTGTTTAAAACTTTCATTTAAAGGCTCACTGCTGCTTTTCAGCTGTGAAACATTTCTGCAGTTTGTTCTAAGTAGTGGGGATATTTGTAGCATTTCCATATTCAGGCTTGTATTTGGGCCTAGTGTTTGTGGAGGCTGTGTGTCTGAGCACATATTCAGAGACATTGGTTTGGCCAAAGCCATCAGGCATTTCTGTGAGTGAGAATTGTTTGAGGTCATTGGCTGACTGAGGCCACCTGGACTACAGCTTAGACTAAGCACCTCATTGGTTCTTTTGAGATTTCTTTCTTAAAAGCTGTCTCAGGTTTCAACTTTCTGTTACCTAAGAAGTTCAGTTGTGAATGCTCTGCCATTTCACAGTGAACTGATCGAAGGAAGGACACTGAAGAAACTCGGAGCTATAATATATAACATTAAGTATCCTGTTTTTTGTTTATTTTGTTCTTTATTTCTTTGTTATTTATAGCACTTTGTGTACTGTGTATTTTTCTAGCTAGTTTCACTGTGTGTGAGGTATTAACTGGAAATTGTCCACTTTTAGTAAGCATCTGTTGGGTTGTTTGTTTCTGATAACTGGTTACAGTAAACTCTTTTTTTCTAGAGGCTCCTTTAGCTGTTTAAAACTTTCATTTAAAGGCTCACTGCTGCTTTTCAGCTGTGAAACATTTCTGCAGTTTGTTCTAAGTAGTGGGGATATTTGTAGCATTTCCGTATTCAGGCTTGTATTTGGGCCTAGTGTTTGTGGAGGCTGTGTGTCTGAGCACATATTCAGAGACATTGGTTTGGCCAAAGCCATCAGGCATTTCTGTGAGTGAGAATTGTTTGAGGTCATTGGCTGAATGAGGTCACCTGGACTACAGCTTAGACTAAGCACCTCATTGGTTCTTTTGAGATTTCTTTCTTAAAAGCTGTCTCAGGTTTCAACTTTCTGTTACCTAAGAAGTTCAGTTGTGAATGCTCTGCCATTTCACAGTGAACTGATCGAAGGAAGGACACTAAAGAAACTCGGAGCTATAATATATAACATTAAGTATCCTGTTTTTTGTTTATTTTGTTCTTTATTTCTTTGTTATTTATAGCACTTTGTGTACTGTGTATTTTTCTAGCTAGTTTCACTGTGTGTGAGGTATTAACTGGAAATTGTCCACTTTTAGTAAGCATCTGTTGGGTTATTTGTTTCTGATAACTGGGTTTCAAATCAATTGTTTTACATTAAGAAGGTTTGTGGTCTGCACTGTAGTGGCAGAACAGGTAGCTTACATCCTTCTAAGTTGGGAACTGCTGATTGAGGGCTCAGTGTCTGTTATTCTAAAAGTGTATTAGTTCTGGTTTAAGCATCTGGGCTTCAGGACAGTTATTTTACATTAAGAAGGTTCATGGTCTGCACTCTTCTGGGAGAAGAGGCTGGACTCTGCCCTTCTGAGCTGGAAATTTCTGGTTAAAGGCTTATAGTGCCTGCATATTTGAACTATTTCTTACTGTAATTGGTACACCTTGTTTGCTGTAGCATAGACTAGATCCAGGCCTGCTGAATCTAGTTTTGTTTGTATGCTTGTTATTTCCCTGAAAAGCTAATTCCACCTAAAACGCGGCTTTTCAGCGCTTCTGTGGATCCCTAGTGATATCTGCATTGCTTACTGTACTTATTTCCTTGTTTCACTTGAAAGAAAGTTACTGTTTGTCATTTTTGCATTTAAGTTACCTGGCACTTGCTCACTAAAGCAATTATATAAGTCAGCACTAAAAAATTAAAAGCACTACACCCTCACAAACTCCCTCTTTAGTACCTTGCTCACCATTGGCCATTTTTTCAATTATAAAGAAATTCCCAATACTATTCTAGCATGTCCAAATGTCAGTTGTCAGTCTCCTCTCCAGTCCAGCTGGTGAATCTGGGAATCTTGAGGCAATGTTACAACTGCCTCATGTACACAGACAACCCTCTCCTCCTCCCAACAAATTCCAACACATGTGAGAGATGCAACCATATAGCCAAACTGGAGGCTAAGCTCTCTCAACTCAGTACTGGCGTAACCAGTCAGGAGGAGAAGGAAACCACACTCACTAAAATTCCAGTCTCACATAGTCCTACCACGACAGCAAACCAAACACATAAACACACAAAAACATACTTGGAGGCTCTAAATAAAAATCTGCCTAAGCAGCAGAGACCTCCAAAGCAGACACCCAAGCAACCGCTACCCCAAAACAAAACACGTGCAACACATAGCTCACAAAGCCAGTGTGCCGAACAGTCACAGCCCTTAAGGCTAAACAACACACCTGATACACTTGTAATAGGTGACTCTATCATCAGGCACACTGACGTCCCACTCACCAGGCTGAACAAGGAGAAGGTCACGGTGAGCTGCCTGTCGGGCGCTAGGATCCGCCACATAACACAAGCACTCAGGTCACTCCAAGGCAAGTACAAATATGACTCAGTCATTGTCCATGCTGGTGTGAATGACCTGAGACGTACCTCCCTGGACTACATGAAAATAGACATAGAGGAGCTCTCTGAGAATGTAGCCCAGACCAGTATGACCCTGACCTTGAGTAGCATCTTACCCTCACCAAGAATGATGCCACAGTATGAAGACAAGATTATCAATTTCAACAATTGGCTTAAGTATTGGTGTCATTCAAAGGGGATCCAATGCCTGTCAGCCTGGGATGACATGCTCGACAAGCCACGATGCTTCGCTAGGGACGGCTTGCACCTGTCACCCCTGGGCTTTCAGATATTGGCAAAGGCTCTTGCTACCCCCATAGTGCCTTTTTTAGGCAAGGCTCAAAAGACAAACCCACCTCCATAGGTATCACAAGGGATAAGAAACTAAGAGTAATGCTACTCAACGCCAGAAGTCTAAACCTCAAGATGCACGCACTCGAAACTCTCCTTAGCATGGAGAACATTGATATCTGTGCAGTAACAGAAACCTGGTTCAAGGCTCTCGAGAGCACCCCAGCACTACCAGGTTATGCCTCATACGATGCTTTTCGGCCCCAAAACTTGGACCGAACCACAAAAGGAGGGGGAGTATCAATATTCGTCAAAGATACCCACACCTCCAGGTTGGTGACACAGCACGAAGCATCGGAGACTATCCATGTGCAACTAACAGTGGGTAAAACTGCCTTCCAGTTTATAGCCTGCTACAGACCACCCTCCCAAACCCAGGAACCCCACTCGGCCTTCCTGAGAACACTGGAAAATATGAAAGTCTCTCCAAACACCAGTATATTGGGTGACTTCAACTACCCAACCATAGACTGGGAGCATTACTCTAGCTCCAACACCCTAGCCCAAAGGTTCCTAGAATTTATAAACTCAAATGCTATGGAACAACTTGTTACCACTGCCACAAGAGGGGAAAACATACTGGGCCTGATCATCACCAACATGGGGACTCTATGCTCCAGACCAGAAGTGTATCCCTCACTGGTAAGATCAGACCATAAACTAATCTCACTGGATATTCACATCCCGACCCCACCCCATGCCCAGAAAACTACAGTGAAAAACTTCTCTAAAGCAAATTTCACACTCCTCAAAACCGAGGTGGAATCCTTCAAAGCCCCCGGCCCTGTGGATAATACGGCCCAGACCGCAAAATCCTTTATAAACGCATTCTATGAATACCTTTAGGAATGCATGGATCATGCAATCCCAAATAAAACCAAGACCCAATCCTCCAAAGGTAGACGTCCTGTCTGGTGGACCCCAGCCATAAACAAACTATGCAATAGAAGGAGGAAGCTACTACATGATAGAGCAAAATCCCAAAAAGGGAAGGCATCTCTGATCAGTATTAGCAAAAAACTACGGGCACTCATAAAATCATCTAAGGCCAGCTTCGAGAGAAAAATTGCACAGGACACTAAGGATAATCACAAGGCTTTCTTTAGTTATGTTAGGAACCTGGGTGGGAATTCCCAGGTATGCTCAGAATTAGTCCAAAATTACAAAAAATACACCGAACCCACAGACATTGCCAACATCCTAGCTGACAGGTTCAGCGCAAACTCCCCCCCCCTCCCCACCAAAAGGGCTAATATCTATCCCAGCAGAGTGCTGCCCCCCTGACATCTCAGATGCTCAGGTAAGAGCTGCCCTCTCCAAAGCAAGAAATACAGCATCAATGGGACCAGACGGTGTCCCAGGCTGCGTCCTACATGAACTCCAAGAAGAGCTAAACCCAAACATAAAACTACTGTTCAATCTCAGCCTTACTACAGGATATGTACCCAAAGAGTGGTGTACAGCAACAGTGGTCCCTCTCCACAAAGGTGGTGCCTCAACGGATCCTGGAAACTATCGCCCCATAAGTCTCACTAGCTTGGTCTGCAAAGCTATGGAAAGGATCATCATGGACCTTATAAATAAAGATATTGGGGACCTACAGACACTGGATCCTACCCAGTTCAGCTTTGTTAAGGGCAGATCCTGCCTCTTAAACCTGGTCGATTTCTTTGAAACAGTCACCAAGGCCATTGACAAGGGGAAGGTGGTCCACACAGCCTACCTGGACCTCACAAAAGCCTTCGATACAATACCCCACTTGGGCATTATAGATAAGCTCACCAGCTTAAATATAAACCCCTATGTCACTAGATGGGTTTCAAACTGGCTCAAGGACAGAACCCACATGGTTAGAATAGCTGGAGCCATGTCAGACTCCAAACCAGTTACAAGTGGCATCCCACAAGGCTCAGTCCTGGGACCTCTCTTGTTCGGTATATATTTCTCAGAGGTACAGGCCAACATGGAAGGACTGTGGCTGACCAAGTTCGCAGATGACTGCAAACTGGGCGCCATAATAGACTCTCCAGCCGACACAAGCATCCTCCAAAAGGGCTTCATAGAAACAGACAACTGGTGCCAGAGCCATGGCCTCAAGCTAAACGCCAAAAAGTGTATAGTCATCCCCTTTGGCAAAAACAAAGTGCCCACAAATTACCACATAGGTGGTAATCCATTAAGTACAGAAGAAGTAATTAGGGACCTGGGGACCCAAGTTGATAGCAATCTCTCATTTGACAGCCATGTGGCCAAAGTGGTTAGAAAAACATTTTATATAGCCCACCTAATCATGAAGGGATTCACATCTAGATCAAGGGAGGTCATCGTGCCTCTTTACTCATCCCTCATCAGGCCCATAATTGAGTACAATGCCCCTTTTGGGATGTACCTTACTAGACACCTGCAGCAACTGGAAGGACCCCAAAAGTACCTCACCAAGAGGATCAAGGGGCTCAAACAGATGCCGTATGCTGCCCGGTTAAAGAAACTCCAGCTCTACTCAGTGGCATACCGCCTGCTCAGAGGCGATCTGTGCCTGACGTATAAAGCCATGTCCAACCCGGAATTAATGGACATGCTGCACCTCAGAAAATCCAAATCCCATCGAGCGACGCGCTCGAGGGACTTGAACCTCAGCACTGAAATAAATAGGACATGCTGGAGGGACAGATTCATAACCCAGAGGCTCCCTTCACTCTGGAATAAAATCCCAGTCCAGGTTAGGCAGAGTCCCTCATTGACTCTCTTCAAGAGGAATCTTGATGAGTGGATGGGAGATCGTAGGTTTACCCCGGGTATCACTTCTGTGTCACTGTTAGACAGAGGCACAGTATACTAACCTCGAAAAAGGGCATAGCAAAATTAATTTAAAATGGGTGGCGAAAGCCATACACACTCTGGCTAGGCTTATAAATGCCCTAGGCCAGATAGCCTAGTATGAACCTATGAACCTATGAACCTATGAATTAATAAGAGAAAATAACTGGCCAAAACTTATATACATACCCATACCTCTCAACTTTCCCTGATTTTAGCTCTGTCCCCCTTATTCCCCTTCTAAAACCAGTTACTTTTTTTAGGAAAGGTGGTGAATTATACTTAATGAATAATGACAATTATTAAGAGTTATAGACTTCTTTTACTTCAGAAAAAATATATTAATTCATACGCTTTAATTCCATCACTGCCTCAAGTTAGTAGCACTAATATTTTAAATGTGTCCCTGATTGTCCCTGATTTTTTTCTGGAGTTGTCCCTCATTCCGTTGAAATTTGTTCCTGATTGGTTGAGAGTTATGCATACCACTGACAATGAAACCATTAGTCATGATAGAGTGAGTTATAGTATGGGTTATTTAACTACCCGCGGTAGTGGTGCTGCGGTAGCGTTGTCGCCTCACAGCAAGACGTTGTCATGTTCGATTCTCAGCTAGAGCGTCTTCTGTGTGGAGGCATGCGTGAATGGGCATGCCTTCTTTGAAGGTTGTGCGTCAGGGCTGGTAACTCGGCGCGTAAAAATCCACTACCAAACATTAGCGGACCTGAGTTCCCCTGTGGCGACCCCTAACCGGGATAAGCTGAAAGACACAAACAAACTAACATGGTTAAGAATATTATTCGAAAAACATTGGGCTATATTAAAATCCAGTCCTGAGGTTGGTAGCAAAGTTGGTGATGAACAAAGGTTTATATGTAAGAAAAATAAATTTTTTAAACAAGTTCTATGCTATAAAGATTTGGGAAATTCACAGCGAGTTGGTAATAAATGAAACAGCAGAGTATAAATGGATTAATTATTTCAGATCAGATAAATTACCTGATCTGAATAATACTAATAGTATTAAACCTATTTTAAAGGCTAGGCGAGATAAATCGTAATTCTGTAATTTTGGCTTGATTAATGTTATGTTGAATAATTCCTTAGTTTTTATATATGTGTATATGTATAAGTATATGCTTCCAGTGTTTTATTAGATTTCTTATGATGCTTCTTCACATGGTCTACTTTTGTTCTTATTGGCTCGCATACTATTTAAAATGAATGGATGAAGTCTTAATTGTTATGCATTGACAAAGAGGCTTAGACTCAAGAGCTTTGCTTTTTACTTCATTGTTTTTGTTGTGTCTATTAAAGTGGGAATGTTGTACCTTTGGTTTTATATTATCATATGTAACTAATCTCATTATATTTTCCTGACTAATCTAAAGAATTATTATTCCCTGGTCACTTACTAGAGCAAGGCAAGATGAAATGGATGACAGATCCTTCTATGTCAGGTTCCAAGAAACAGACTGCAAAGACACTTCAGCCTCATGTCATATTAAACATTATTTTAGTGATGGATTCCAGAATGACATCACATACATCTGGTCATCTGACTCCTGGTTCCCATGCAACGCTCCCATTGCTAGAAACTGCAAGGATTTAGCACCTATGTGTCAATAATACACATGCAGAGAGCCTTGCTAAAATTTGCTGCAGCTCCTGGAAGTCATAAAACCATACAACACCTCCACTCTTCAACAGAAACTAATAAACCATACTTCTTACAGACATTGCATCTCTGACTTCATTCAGAACTGTGAGATAACATCTTTATGGCCTAGGCCCAGTAATTTAATTTCTTACTATTTCTTAAAGTTAGCCGGAGCTGAGCTTAATATCTTCTCTTCAAGTATGCTTTGTTAAAACATATACATTTAAACAGTTACAGTACAGTCAGGACCCACTGCTGCTGCATTTTTAACACAAGCAGCTTTACAAATACATTTTTTCAACAAAAGCATCTGTACAAATCGGTTTGATATACAAATGACATATAATTCTTTAGAAAATTTCAGCTAGCAGTGCTGGCATATATTGCACATCCATTGCCCTACTTCTCCTGGCATAACTTGAAATACCTCACATTGTCACACTGCTTACAGAGAATGAACCCAAAGATACATAAATGGCCTCTTGGCCTTTACTATGCTTCCCCCAAATTCCTTTCAGAATGAGTTTCATTCAGAAATATAGGCTACCAAAGGATACGGATGCCCTCTTACCTCCCTTCTGACTTCATGAAACATGTTTCTCCCACTTCAACTTAATCTCCAGGGAAGTCATTACACTAGCATCTCTTGAAGTCACTGTTATGTCATCCCTCAGAAAAACATCATCCAGATGTTCATTCTCTTAAGACTAACAGCTTGCCTTCCCCAGATCCACTAATGGCAAGCAATTCAGCATTTTCTTATAGAGTAGAAGAGACAGTTAATCTTCCCCAAAAACTTTCTACCCAGAAAACTTAGTGTTTTTCATTTGTTTTGTTTTTTTTTTTAAACAAGAAACATCATTATTAAATTATCACGTATGACATAGGCAAAACATCATTATTAAATTATCATATATGACATAGGCAATAATACATTTATATAAATGAAAACAAACCATATTGACATAATTTTAGTCGCAAATAGTATGCATCAAATAATTTTAGTTGCAGATATTATGCATTACAAACCATATTGTCATAATTTTATTTGCAAACATTATACATCACTTATACTCTATCCAGTCATTGTCAGTCACACATTACATAGCTCATTCAAATCCTGCCTTCTTTTAAACCTCGTTCTTCCTCTGCTTGTATTATTCCCTCAATTCCCATTTTTTCCTATGTAATTTGCTCCTACCCTTTTTAAAGATCCCAATTCCAGTTGTTTTATCCCTGTTACTATATTCACTACTTCTAGTACAACTGGTTTAGACTTTGATTTCCATTTTCTAGTAATTGCTTTTTTGGCAGCCACCATAATTACTCAGCAAGGCCTTAATATGTCTTGGCATTTCCGATTCTGTGTCCTAACTCAGAAGAATAATTTCCTTGGTTACACCAATTTGCTCACCCAGTATCTCTGACAGAGTACTCTGCAGGGAATCTTTTACATTGGAGTTTTCAGCAAGGGCCTAGATCCTTTTCAACATCTGTCCCTTCTGTTCTTGGCTGCCACTTTAAATTATTTTATACTGGTCATAACTATTTTCCAGCAAAGTTCATTTTGATGCCATTTCTCATTTTCATACTGGAATGGAATCTTTCGCTCTTATTTTTCTTCAAGGCTGCAATACTATTTTATGGGACATCTTTCACATTAGCTCCCTCGTATGAGACATATTTCCATCCTAGGATATTTACTTTTTGTTTTAAAAAACTAATTGTTCCTCATCTTGAACCTAATGCATCTGCAAAGTTAAAGTACCTGTCCCAGGCGACCCTATTTCTAGAACCCATTTCATCATCTGGCTGGATTTCTAAGTTGTAGGATGACTGTCAGACCTCCTTCCTACATCTTTCATAAAAATGAGGTGACACTTGGAACCAGTTTTTCATTTATGCCAGTGGTAGAGTCAAGTTTAAACCATGCCATAACCCTGTCTATTTTCAGTCCTACTAATACAAACATTGGGGATACCTACTTCTTTATATGGCTTGTGTCCTTCCTTAACATTGTTGCAGTATTCTTCACTCTTGGAATAGCCAGCCGAGAATACAATAATATCTGGCCAGTGCACCAAGTCCTTTACACTTTCCAGGCATCGTACATCAGACACATGTCCTACGTACAAGGCATAAGTACATATGAGACGTACGGACTCATAATACTCAGAACTTCTTCGCCGTCAGTCTAATAGCAATATCTGAATTTGGTCTGTATGCTGTTCACCAAGGTGGTTCATCTACCAAGCCTTTTAAACTGCCCCAATGAGTTTCCTTCCTTTCTTCTTTTCCTTCTTGTAGACTGTTTTCTTGTCATTCAGGCAGGGAAAATGTAATCGTGGGTGGCAGATTCCCCATAAAGACGGACATGAGAAGTGCCATTTTTGTTTGGGTGTTACATATGACCTTACTTGGTATCTGTCAGGTGTTTGTCCCTAAGGAACTCTACAGCTGTTTGTCATTCCTATCTATTTATTTGGAAAACCAACATCTGAAGTTATTGACCCAAGGTACCAAGGCTGAATCCTGCCCACTCCCAAAGTTCAGTTACCTTAAAAAAAAAAAAAAAAAACTAAAAGCAGATGTACTGACCTTGCTGCTGTCCAGCCTCCCCCAGATTTCTCCCTCAGGCTGGATGAAGAACCCAAGGAAAATGCACTTTCATTTGGCTCTGGCATCTTATGGAGAAGATTCTTTTCCTCCTAGGTCTCCTTTTGAGGAATTATCTTTTGGAAACATGATGGTCTGTATGATGGAACACTAAGTGGATTTTCTTCCCAGGTCTCAGAGATTCAAATCAGATGTTATGAACTCTTGTAAATGAACTCACTCAGACCTCATGTAGTCCCTCCTTTCGTAGCTGCATTTTTGGACACATTTACAGCAGCTTCTCAGGCTCCTGACTATCACTCTCCAGCTCCTAAAAAGCCAGATTGATTTTATAAAGTTCTTGAGGATCATAAATACTTGCATAAAAGCCCTTCATTTAATCCTGCTTTTGTTTCCATGTCTACAGATAAGCCGCCCAAACTGCTGTCCTCTTCCAAGCTTTTACCTCCTGACAAGGATAGCTGTGCTATGGAGAGGTATGTGGAGTGTGTACTTGTGCTACTTTGGCATTTAGGACCATTAGTTATTAGACCCAGACAACTAGATATGTCCTGGTTCTTCTCTGTCAGCTTGTGGCAGGAGGTAAGACAGTAAGATTTCTGCTCATCTTTATTGTTCTCTATATAGCTCTCCTACAGAAAGTGTATAATCAGAGCTACTACTTGCTGCATATGTTTTTAATGTTTAAATTGCACACACGCATTGAAGAAGTGTTTTTATGACCTAAATAACTTGTGCTAGCTATACCTGAATTGCTTTTACTGACAATTTTCCAGTTGTACAATTATGAACAATTGATTTAGTTTTTCTGGTATAGCTTTGTGTTTGTTATTTACTGCATTACTCTCTTGCTAAGGTTATAAATCCTAGTCCATTCTGAAGTATGCTACCTTACCCCCCCCCCAAACCTTTCTGAATGTACTGTTATAAAATAACTGCCTGTTGCTGCCTTAAGGCTTACCCTAGAATCTCTGATTTTCTCTTTTCCTAGTTGAACTCTACATTTACCTACACTAGCATACTGCAGCTCCTACATAACGGTGTCTACAGGATTGCAGTTGGCCACCACAGTCTCTAACAAAAACTGTTTCTCCCAGCAATTAATCAGAGTAGGTTACACATATAAAAAGCATTTAAGCTTTCTCTTACAGTGCTGTGTAATTAAGCAAGTCACCATTTTGGACAGCCATAGGGATCTTTTCTACTTGAGTGTTTGCCTCCTGCCCCTGTAACTAAAGTACACTGACCACTCCTACTGCCTTCTTTTTCCCCCACTCCTCTCTTTCCTCAAACAGGTTAAAGTGCTACAACTTAGTACAGGCATTGGTTCATCCCTGCTCCACTTGCCCTTGCTTCACTCGGGCTCGCTTCGCACCCCACCCTGCCCCCAAGCCACCACAGTCTCTAACAACAAACACCGTTTCTCCCAGCAATTAATCAGAGTAGGTTACACATATAAAAATAATTTGTTAATCTTTCTCTTACAGTGCTGTGTAATTAAGCAAGTCACCATTTTGGTCTTTTCTACTTGAGTGTTTGCCTCCTGCCCCTTTAACTAAAGTAAACTGACTCTTACATTTGTTTCTGTGACCCTAATTTTTACAGGTATATCTTGTACCTTTCTGGCTTTCTAACACTCAGACATAGATTTCTGTTGAAAGTTTTACTTACTTGTCTGACATTTGAACAAATAACCCTTGTAAAAATCCTCAAAATTGTATACTGTTGGTCTGTCTTTCCTGCTAAACATAAGTAAAATTAAAGTGCTCAGGGCAAGTAACATTAAAGTGCTGAGTGCAGATTTTAGGCCCTTACATTCAACTTACCTCTGGTGGTGGTGTCAGTCAATCAAGGTATCCCTCTAACCACTCCTACTGCCTTCTCTTTTCCCCCACCCCCCTCTTTCCTCATACAGGTTAAACTGCTACAACCTAGTACAGGCATTGGTTCATCCCTGCTCCACTTCGCACCCCACCCTGCCCCCAAGCCACCACAGTCTCTTAACAAAAACTGTCTTTCCCAGCAATTAATCAGAGTAGGTTACACATATAAAAAGCATTTGTTAAGCATTCTCTTACAGTGCTGTATAATTAAGCAAGTCAACATTTTGGTCAACCATAGGGCTCTTTTCTACTTGAGTGTTTGCATCCTTCTCCTGTAACTAAAGTACACTGACTTTTACATTTGTTTCTCTGACCCTAATTTTTACAAGTATACCTTGTACCTTTCTGGCTTTCTAATACTCAGACATAGATTCCTGTTGAAAGTGTTACTTACTTGTCTGACATTTGAACAAGTAACCCTTGTAAAAATCCTCAAAATTGTAAACTGTTGGTCTGTCTTTCCTGCTGAACATAAGTCAAATTAAAGTGCTGAGTGCAAGTAACATTACAGTGCTGAGTGCAGATTTTGGGCCCTTACATTCAACTTACCTCTGGTGTGGTGTCTTGAGTCAATCAAGGTATCCCTCTAACCACTCCTACTGCCTTCTCTTTCCCCCCACCCCAATCTTTCCTCAAACAGGTTATTAAACTGCTACAACTTAATACAGGCATTGGTTCATCCCTGCTCCGCTTGCACCACCCTCAACCTGATACCAATAGTCCACTAACTCTACTATTTCTTTTGCCTGAGTTTCAAGTCTCATTCAGTAGATATCACCCAAAATAGTCTTATTAACTCTACTTCTACCCCTGTTACTCATCCCATATCTCCTAACCACCTACGAAAGTCAGGGTCACCCAGGTTTTCACTACCCTCAATTCCAAACATCCATCCAATCTACAACAGATAATAATGCACCCTTACTCACTCCCCTCATGCTTACCTCCTTTACCCCTAAATACTACCATCTTACTAGACCTAGTTATATTAGTCCTAAAACTAGACACTACTACAAACCTTTATTCAAAATCTTAAAACTCATACTGGGGATACACTACAACCTCACAAAGGACGGCAATATCCACCCAAACCCTGGTCCATCCCCACCTGTTGAACCTAATCCCCTTAATATATTCCCTACCACCATAGCTCCAACAAATAGACCTCCTAGCTCACTGCTGGCCTGCCATCTAAGCATTAGGAGCATAAATAATAAAACTCAACACCTGCATGTCCTCTTAGCTGTTCATTCCACAGATATATTATGCCTAACAGAAGCGTGGCTAAAGCCTGCCATCAAAGACCATGAGATTCTGCCACCAGGGTACAATATGTTTCGACTAGAAAGGGTCATGGGGTAGCCGTACTTTACAAGTCAACCCTATCTGGCTGCATAGACACCCAACAACCACCCCAGTTCAATAATACTGAAATTTGTATCTCAAAACTACAAATTAATAACAACAAAAATGTAAATGTTGTCTGTGTTCACATTCCCCTAGGGAGGAACACAGAAACCTTAGAAGACTTCTTATATTGGTTATCCAATAACTACCGCCAAGAAACAATTGTTCTTGGGGATTTCATCACTGACTGGAACACTTGCTCTTGTGAAACCCCCACAACCCACATAAACCTCTATGGATTTACTCAAATCATAACCTCCCCAACCAGGACAGGAAAACCCAATAACAAGGAAAGTACCCTAGACTGGATACCCATCAATACCCATCTTCAATACTATAAATCAGGCACTTTACCTGATGACATAAGTAACCACTGTCTCACCTATCTAATCAAGCTCAAAGTAGACTGCTCCTACAAACCCACCTATAGAACATTAAGAAACAACAAGAATTTTATTCTCACCAAGTTTCAAAATGAACTTAAGGCATGCAACTGGTCAGTACTAAAAAGTCTCCCCCTAGATGAAGCAGTGGCATACTTTAACACAAAATTCCTTGCTATTCTTAACTCCCATGCTCCCAGCTGCTGTATTAGAACCAAAGTTAATATTGCACCATGGCTTTCTAAAGATGCCAAAACCAAAATTTCACTCAGAAACAAAGCATGGGCCACCTACCGAAAAACAAAAGCCCCACTTGATCAACTAAGATTCAGACAGCTAAGGAATGACACCAAAAAATCCATAACCTTAGACAAAAAGAACTACTACTACCATCTACTGCAAAAACACCAAAACAAACCTCTAACGTTCTGGGCAGGAATAAACAAACTACTCCACCCAGGCCAAACTGCCACTCCACCCCCCTCAGCTTCCCAACAAAAAACCCCAGTAGAGATTGTTAATAACTTCAACAGCTTCTTCACAGAGACTTTCCAGTCTCTAGCCAGCCAACTGTCTCCCAATGGCTCTAATTCTAATGCAGCCACACCCAGTACCCAAACATACTTTACCTTCCAACCTGTTCGTACTCAACTTAGACCCACCACCCTGGCTGCCGACCTCCTCCCAGCAGACTATCTGCAAAAGGCTACTGACACCATAGCATACCCCATCTCAGTCTTGATTAACATAGCTATATCTGAAGCTACTGTACCCACTATATGGAAAATCTCCCATGTCATACCTCTTCATAAAGGAGGCAGTTCCACTGAACTGTCACACTTTAGACCCATATCTATTCTGTCACCTCTAGCTAAAATTATGGAGAAGTGTGTACACATACAGCTCATGCACTGCCTCACACAGAACAAGTTGTTGTCCAGCTTTCAACATGGCTTTAAGCCACACCACAGTACTACTTCTGCCCTCCTCTCTTTCTCTAATGTCATTAACCACAACCGCAATAATAACAAACTATTCTCAGCACTCTTTCTAGATCTATCCAAGGCTTTTGACATGGTTGACCACAAAATACTTATAAATACCTTGAAGGCCTTCTCCTTAAACAACCATGTACTCCAATGGTTTCAATCCTACCTGCAGGGCAGGCAACAGGCAGTCCTATGGCAGGACAATCTATCATCTCACCTGGATAATGGGACCATTCAATCTGTTCCCTTTCAAAACAGGGAACAGCTTTTTATTCCAGAATGTTTCTGGTTCCCAGGAAGGAGGGGTCATGGAGGCCAATTCTAGACCTATCCTTTCTCAACACCTTTCTCAAGGTTCCTTCTTTCAGGATTCTGTCTCTCCATACAGTTTTCCCTCTTTTGTTCCCACAAGCTTTTCTGGCTTCTCTGAATTTAAAGAATGTTTACCTCCATATTCCTTTTTGCCCTCTCTCCTGGAAGTTTTTTCATTTCTCATTTTATTTTTATCATTATCAGTTCTCTACTGTACCTTTTGGTCTTTCTACAGCTCCAGAGGTATTTACCAAATATGTGGCCCCTGTGGTAGACATCTGCAGACATCAGGGAGTTCAAATATTTCGTAATTTGGATTACTTTCTATTTCAAGACCCTTCTCAACAGCTCCTGCTTCAAAATCTACACCAATATGATTCTCCTGCGCAGTGCAGGATTCACCCTCAGTCTCAAAAAGTCTGTGTTGACTCCCTCTCAAGACAAAGTGTTTTTGAGCTGCAGGATTCAGACCATCTCAGTGTTCTTTTGCCTCCTGCCTCATGAGATCCTGTTTTTGAATGCATATTTCTCTTCGTCTTCTTCCAGTATTTCCTGCAAGGGAGTTCCTCCAGGCCCAGTGGTACATGGCATCCACCATTCCCATGGTTCCTTTTGCGAAACTCCACATGAGGAAATTTCATTGGTATTTCAAGACTCTTGCTTCAACACTGCCACCCTCTGGAGTTTCTGGTTCCTCTTTTGTCTTGTCTCAGGCTGAACTCTGCTGGTGCATCCAGCAGATTTCTTTAAATCCAGGCCTGCCTTTTCAAGTTCCTGTCCCTACTCAGGAGCTGTACATGGATGCTTCTGATCAAGGCTGGGGATATGAGACTCCATGGTCATTGCCCATCAACAGATGTCATGTCATATTAACATCAAAGAATTGAGGGCTGTAATCCTAGCTCTTCAGGCTTTCACTGTCTTTGGATTTCTAGCTCAGTGAAGGTTTTTACAGACAATACCACACTCATGTGGTAAATCAAGCAAGGGGGCACAAAAATCTTACCTTCTTTGCAGATTGCGTCTTCAGGCTTTGGATTTTGAAATTCACCATCACCTTGCTCTTCAGGCAGTTTACATCCCTTCAGAACATGATCTAGTGGCAGACTGTTTGAGCAGGTCCGAGACTCATCCTCACAGATGGATGCTTCACAGGGAGGTGTTTCTGGACATTGAACATCGGTGAGGTACTACTCAAGTAGATCTATTTGCCTCTCATCTGAACAGACAGCTTCTGCAATTCTGTTCCAGAGTGCCAAGTCTTTTGGCTTAGAAACTAGACAATGTATCTTTTTCTTGGAAGGGTATGTTTCTGTATACCTATCTGCCTCTCTCTCTCTGTCTCTGTCTCTCACTCTCTCCCTCACATACTCTCTCTTCTCTCTATATATTTCCCAGGGTATTGCACAAGATCATGGGGGATACATCCAAAGTCTTGCTAGTGACTTCCTCTTGGCCTAAACAGTACTAGTTCCCCATTCTCTTTCATCTGGCCAGGGACAATCATCACAACTTATCTTACTGGGTGGATCTTCTCCCACAAGGCAAGGGATCTCTTGTTCACTCTCACATGACACACTTCAACTGACACTATGGGTAATAAGATTTTGATTCCTTTCAAGCACCCATTTTCTGAGGATGTGCTTCAGTTTTTTAGGAGGCCAGAAAACCCACTACTAGAAAATTCTATGTGGCTAAATGGAAGATATTTTCTATTTGGTGTTTCAAGCATGATCTGGACCCTTTTTCTTTAGGGGTCCGTATAGTACTTTCTTATTTGCATAAAGTACTTAATGCTGGTTTGGCATATTCTACTGCTAAAGTTCATTTGTCAGCCATTTCTGCCTGTTTGCCTCCTAGTCCATCTTTGGCTTCTAGTTTTGAAGTCAAACAATTCCTAAAAGGTGACCTTCATATCAGGCCTCTAAGGAAGCATATTTCTCCTTCTTGGGTCCTTAATTTTGTTCTTGAAAAATTGCCTCAGTCCCCTTTTCAGTTTGCCTTTTCTTCTTCCCTGCAGCATTGTACTTGGAAGACTATATTGTTGGTGGCTCTTTTCTGAACTCCAAGCTCTTATGGTGGTCCCTCCTCTTTTTTTTTCACAAGGACAAGGTGTCCCTTCATACTAATTCTTCATTTATAATCATTGTGGCTAATGATTTGTTCTTGAATCTGTTCATTTTCTCTCCTTTTTTCCTTCTCCGTGGTCTGCTGGTGGTAAGGTACTACACACCTTGGATTTGCATAGACAGCTCAGATACTACTTGGATAAGACAAAACACATAAGAAAATATGAGCAACTTTTTGTTTCCTTTCATGCCAGGAAATTGGGTTTGGAAGTACCTATCAAATCATTCCCTCCTGGATTTCTAAGGCCATTTCTTTTTGTTATTATTTTCCTGGCAAAATGCTTCCTTCTTCTGATCATGCCCATTCTCCCAGGCCAGTAACTAAATGTTAATGTTGCTTCTTTTCAGTTGCTTTAGTAGCCAAACTGGAGGTAAAGCTTTCTCCAACCAAGACTGAACTTGGCAGTCATGAGGAGAAGGTAAACATTTGCACCACACCACACTCATCACATAGTCTCATTAAATCTACACCACCAAAATCCACACATAGGAACACAAAAACATTTGCGGAGGCTCTCAATAATAATCTGTCTAAGCAACAGAGACCTTCAAAGCAGAAATGCAAGCAACCTCCATCCCCCAACACAACCCAAATGACACATAGCCCACAGACTCAGTGTGCCACTCAACCACAACCAATAAGGCAAAACAACGTACCCAACACACTAGTCATAGGTGACTCTATAGTCAGGCACACTGATGTCCCACTCACCAGGCTAAACAAGGAGAAGGTTACTGTCAGCTGCTTGTCGGGTGCCAGGATCCGCCACATAACCCACACACTCAGGTCACTCCACAAGTACAGATATGACTCTGTCATTGTCCATGTTGGTGTGAATGACCTGAGACATACCTCCCTGGACTACATGAAAAGAGACATAGAAGAGCTCTCTGATCTTGTAGCCTAGGCAGGTATGACCTTAGCCCTGAGTAGCATTTTGCCATCGCCCCGAATGATACCGCAGTACAAGGACAAAATGATTGACTTCAACAATTGGCTAAGCTTCTGGTGACATTCTAAGGGGATCCAGTATCTGTCTGCTTGGGATGACATGGTCGACAGACCACAATGCTTTGCCACAGATGGCCTGCACCTGTCGCCCCTGGGATACTGGCTAAGGCTCTTGCTACCCCTATAGTGCCTTTTTTAGGCAAGGTTCAAGTAACAAATTCACTACCGTAACAGGAACAGGCAAGCAAAAACTGAGGGTAATGCTACTCAATGCTAGAAGTCTAAATCTCAAAATGCACTCACTTGAGGCACTCCTTAAAATGGAGAACATTGATATCTGTGCAGTGACTGAGACCTGGTTCAAGGCTCCAGAGAGCACCGCTGCACTACCAGGCTATAACTCATACCACGCTTTTCGGCCATGTAACCTGGACCGAAACACCAAAGGCGAAGGTGTGTCCATATTCATTAAGGATATCCACACCTCCAGGCTAGTTGCTCAGCATAATGCATCCGAGGTTATCCAAGTGCAACTAACTCTGGGCAAAACTGCAATCCAAATTGTAGCTTGCTATAGATCCCCCACCATGCCCCAGGATTCCCACTCCTCTTTCTTTTCTTGATGTACTGGAAAATATTTGGGTTCAACCAAACACCCTAATAATGGGCGACTTCAACTATCCCACCGTTAACTGGGAAAACTACTCGTGTACTAACTCCTTAGCTCAACACTTTCTGGAATTCATAAACTCCAATGCCCTGGATCAACTTATCCACACCCCCACCAGGGGCAACAGTATCCTAGACCTAGTCATTACCAACATGAGTGATCGGTGTTCCACACCTGAAGTCAACTCCTCGTTGGTCCGATCTGACCATAAGCTAATCACCCTTGATAGCCACACATCCCGCCCCCACTCCCCATTAAGGAAACCATGGTAAAAAATGTCTCCAAAGCCAAATTCATGCTTCTTAAGACAGAAGTGGTGAACTTCATGACATCCATGCAGATGGACAATACAGTGACAACCACTGAATCCTACACAAATGCACTCTATAAGCACGAGTGCATGGATCGTGCTATCCCAAACAGAACCAAAACGCTATCCTCTAAAAAAAAGGAAGCCAATTTCTTGTCCCCTGCCATAAACAAACTGTACAACAGAAGGGAGAAACTGTTGCAAAAGAGAGTAAAATCCCATGAGTGGAGGAGCTCCCTGGTCAGTCTCAGTAAGAAGCTGAGATCCCTTATAAGATCGTCCAAAGCTAGCTACAAAAACAAAATCGCCACTAATTCTAAGGACAGCCACAAAGCAATCTATAGCTATGTCAAGAATCTCGATGGCAACAACCAGATCTGCTCTGAGTTACAGCACAAAGGCACGAAAATTACAGAACCAACTGATATTGCCAACATTGTGGCAGATAGGTTCAGTGCTAACTTTACCCCCACCCCCTGACCCCCTAAAGGGCCCATATCTATACAGGAAGAATGCAGAGTCCCTGTAATCACAACTACGCAGGTAAAAGCTGCACTCTCTATAGCCAAAAACACAGCATCCATGGGACCAGACAACATCCCAGGCTGCGTTTTACACGAACTTCAGAATGAACTGGCACCCCACTTAAGCACCATGATCAATAATAGCCTCGCATCAGGCTTTGTGCCCACTGAATGGCGCACAGCAACAGTTATCCCAATCCACAAAGGGGGAGCCACTACTGATGCCAGGAACTATCGACCTATTAGCCTGATGAGCCTGGTCTGCAAGGCCATGAAACGTATCATCATGGAACTCATAAACAAAGACATTGGTAACCTCCAAAATCTGGTTCCCACCCAGTTCAGGTTTGTGAAAGGCAGATCATGCCTCCTGAACCTGATCAACTGCTTTGAGGCAGTCACCAAAACCATAGATGGGGATAAGGTGGTTCACACAGCCTATCTTGACCTTGCCAAGGCTTTCGACACCATCCCCCATTCTGGAATTATAGCTAAACTCATTAAACTAGGTATAAATCCCTACGTCACAAGATGGGTTGCCAACTGGCTCACTGACAGAACCCACACTGTAAAAGTTGCAGACTCCAAATCTGACCTCAAAGCAGTGACAAATGGAGTACCACAGGGTTCCGTCCTGGGACCTCTCCTGTTTGGTATCTACTTCTCTGAAGTACAGGCTAACACAGAAGGCCTCTAGCTAATGAAGTTCGCAGATGACTGCAAACTAGGAGGCATAGTTAAGTCCCCAAATGATGTGGACATCCTACAGAAGGGCCTCGCTGAGACAGATGCCTGGTGTCAGAGCCATGGCCTCAAGCTCAATGCCAAAAAGTGCATTGTCATCCCCTTTGGTAAAAACTCTGTACCCATGAACTACCACATAGGCAGCAATCTACTTAACACCGAATGTGTGATAAGAGACCTTGGGACACAGGTGGACAGTAGTCTCTCCTTTGATAGTCACATCACCACAGTAGTCAGGAAGCCCTTCTACATTGCACACCTCATCATAAAAGGGTTCTCATCCAGGAAAAAAGTGGTCATTGTTCCCCTCTACTCGACACTCATTAGACCCATTATAGGGTACAACGCCCCTTTTGGAATGTACCTCACAAGACATCTGCAGCAGCTGGAAAGGCCACAGAAGTACCTCACAAAGAGGATTACTGGCCTCAAACAAATGCCCTACACTGACTGCCTCAAAAAACTCCAGCTTTACTCCGTAGCATATCGCCTACTCCAAGGTGATCTCTGCCTATCATATAAAGCTATGTCAAACCCAGAGCTGGTGGACATGCTGCACCTAAAGAAATCACAATCCCTCCATGGTACATGCTCTAGGGACCTAAACCTTGTCACCACAATAAACAGGACAGAGACTTCCCATACTCTGGAACAGGCTACCCATCTATATCAAACAAAGTTCTTCATTAGCAGTCTTCAAGAAAAATCTTGATGAGTGGATGGGAAATAGGAAATACAGCCCGGGGATCACTTCTGTGTCTCTGCTCGACAGTGGCACAGGAAAATAACTTTCTTGGGTGGCGTAAGCCAGGGAACTTTGCTGGCTAGGCTTACGTAGGCCCTTGGGTCGATAGCCTAGTACCTACCTATGAACCTATGAACCTTTATACATGCACATGCTCCTATGTCACTGAGTATTTACTTGGTTAGTATTTAACTAGGATCAGTAGCTTATTCAATACTGTACTCAGGGAAACAAGCAGATGGAGTGCGCTAAGCCGTTCATTAGCATCTGCATTTCCATGTGATTAAGTTAGTGTGGGCTTGGAGAACATATTATCAATGAGATTACATATCTTTAACTGCAGAATATGAACTGGCATGTTTATAATATGTTGTATGCAAACTGGATTGGCTGGAGAGGATGTTAAACGTACAACAAAACTACATTAGTCTTAAACAAGTAGAAAGAAAGTAATCAGACAGTTGAGTCATGATATATGCAAATGAAATGGAGTGCAAAGATGATTTCAACAGGTGCAGTACAAAACAGATGAAAGAGTGCTGTTCTTTATTTCCTACTATGCAGTTTTGCTCAGCCTAGAGAAAGCATATTGAAATAATTCTAAAAATGGAGCTTCTCAATGACACCTAGTTAATGTCCCTCATGAAGGTGCAGTTGGTTTGGCTGCTGTTTAAGAAGTGCGTCTTTGTATGCAGGGTGTTCGTAAAAGAGCCATTGATTTGACAAACCTGCGTAGTGAAGCTAAGAAAATAGAACTCTTCCTTGTTGGAACTAAGCAGTAAGTTCCCTAATCTTCATGGGGACAGAGGAAGGGTAAGTGGCACTAGAATGCAGTACCGTGAAATATAATCCCATGGAACTTATATAGTGGCAGACCAATGGGTGCAGAGCACTTCTTAAACCTTTCCCATATTTTGCCTCTATCACATGATAGGGACGAAGGTAGTGGCTAGTAATAACAAACCAAGTAAGTTGATGAGCAGTTGTAAGATGCTTACCATAACTTCAAAAGCAAAGCTTTGCATGTTGTATTAATGCATTTAGCTTTGAATATTGTATTAATGCATTTAGTAGCCATATGAAGACGTACATAAATTGGTTTAGCCGCTATTTTATAGTATCTAGGATCACCATTCTATAAAAGATCAGAGAAAATGTCAGAAGAACCAAGGATGTTTACTAGACTCGTTCATCTTGGTTTCAGAATGGTTGTGTTGGGAGTTTCCTATTTTTTATACCACCCTACTAATGCAGGAAAACCACTGTGGCAAGCTAAGTGATGTAAGCAGCACTCTCTGTAAGAGTGGTATTCTGTGGCTTTATTTTTGTATGCAACAGTCTTTCCATGCACCAGATACTTATTACCATATCTGTAATCTTAACCAAGTTATATGTTCAAGACATGGATGGCAAGGAATTCACTGTGCACGTGGGGTGAGGGCAATACAAACAAGTCTATCTGACATTGATACTTTAGTGAAGTATTTCCAAGTTCACTACACACAGTAGCAGCTTTGCCACTCAGTATGTGCTGAGAGCAGGGAAAGCAGCTTGTATGATGACACAGTGGCAAACAGTCCCCCCAAAAAGTGGTACAACAATGGACAGTAGTTTGAGTTTCAGGGCCATTAATGTAAACAGGTAGTACACACACACGCGCACGAGTGCACACATACACACACACACACACACACACACACACACACACACACACACACACACACACACACACTCACACCCACCCACACAGTTACATAAGAGCTACTAGATACAAACACACCTCAGAAGCCACTAGCCTGTGCACCTGCTACTATCTCACCGCCTCCCCCTCTGAGAGGCTGAAACACAAGGCACCGTGGACCCCCAATGTCACTTCCAACACAGGAGCCTTCATTCCCCTCTAGAGAGATAGATGTGAAGTGCACCAGTGACCCAGCAGCAGCTGCAGCAGCTGGATGAGACTGAGGTAACACGCTACCACTTCTGCATCAAGTGGACCAATCTGTTGTTCCTGTCCTAACTTACAGTTTTGGAGTGATTGACTGACCCCAAAAGGTGTTGGATAGGTTGGACAGGAAAACAAGAAAGATTCTTCATGCTCATCTAATGATTTATAAAAATCAGTGCATACCAAGACTATATAGTCCCCATTCTGAAGGAGGTACGGGCCTCCTCGGAATTGATTACATGTATAGTTCTGCAATCATTGGACTACATATATATTTGCTGACCTCACAAGACCCAAACATAGTGAAAGTTTTAACACATGAGGAGAATAAGTCTAAGATGACTTTCCTGCTTAGTTTAGCAGAAGCATATCTGTGTCAAGCGGTAATGGAAATCAAACCAGAAGTAGATAAAAATTGGGCAGCAACTGAATGTGCCAAAAAGAAAATGAAAGAATATAAGGTGAAGGATCAGATGAGAAGGCAAAAAATGTGGAAGATGTATAAATACAGTTGCAACTATAGAAAACTCTTGGAACGACTCATGTTGATCAGGATTGAACACAGCAGTGGTTAAGGAGAGGTGAATTTAAACCAAAAGACGAAAGGTTAATATTGGCGGCCCAAAATAGTAGAGTACGTACACTTTGATTTGCAAAGTCCATTGAACACATGGGAGAAACAGACTAATGTATGTTTTGTAAAACAGAATTGGCAGCAGTTGCACATCTTGTTGCTAATTGTGATATACTAATGGCAGAAGGACTGTATACTGAAAGGCATAATAATGAGGCAGGACTGTTAACATTGGGGATTGAGCAAACATTATAATATTAATAAAACACTGGAAGCACAAGCCACAAAGCATCATAGAAAATGATGAAGTTTATATCACATTGGATCACTCATTACCAACTGTACAAAAAATAAATGTGAGAAAACCAGACATAGTAGTCCATGAAAAGAAGACAAAAGTAGCATTGATCACTGAAATTGCTACACTCAGTGACTACAGTGTCTTATGTACAGAGAGACACAAAGTCATAAAATACAGGGATTTGCATGCAGAAATGTGGGCAATGTGGGAGAAGGATATCCAGACAGTTCCAATAGTAGTAGGAGCAATGGCGCTTATAAAAAAAGAATTTACAGTCATACTTAGATATGTCACCGATACATGTAACTCCATATGAATTGCAGGCGTCATTACTGGCACATTACAGGTGCTGCGAAGAGCATTTCTGGCTAACATCAAAGATTGAAACAATACTAATTTCATGAATTTGAATCATACTTTGACTTAGGAATGGAGGTTGATTCCCATCATGGTATTAGAAACTCAAAAGGCTTGGAGAAATTAAAAAAGAGAAAAACATGACAAGACCAGCATTACATTTATGTACACTTGAAGGCAATCCAGCACATACAGCACTTACTGCCTTAAGAGGTGCTCCTGCCTTCTGCAACATCCACTCATATGTATTTGATGCTCCCTAGTAGCTGGAAAACAAATTAAATACTGTTAAGAACAGGTATGCACCACCTAACACAATGGAAGATAAATGGTCCAAAAAAAGAAGAAAAATGCTTACTGTAAATTTCTGGCTACATCTGCTGAACCTATGCCTCCTAGTGGCAAAGCAGCTCAGGTTAGCAATACCTCAGGTTATTGTATCAATGTCTGTATTATTCCTGTGTATAGGTCTTGCCTGTGGCATAAGACAGAAATATATTATTCCGATGTACGGGTGCTGCCTGTGGCATCAAACAGAGACATATTATTTCTCTGTATGGATGCTACCTGTGGCATCAGACAGAAATATATTATTCCTTTTTATAGGTGCTGTCTGTGGCATCAGACGGAGACATATTATTCCTTTGTGTAGGTGCTGTTTGTAGCATCAGACAGAGGCATATTATTCCTCTGTATTGGTGATGCCTGTGACATAAGAGAGAAACATATCAGGGTCAAACCAGGCATATATCTTTTTAGCACTTTATGGATCATGAGTTATCTCTGCACAGTGGTAAAAGAAAGCAGTCATGGATGTCAAGATAACTCATGCAGTTTATAGTATCCTTTGTTTTATTTTTAAGTTGATATGAAACTGATCTTAAAATAAATTTTAAAAACTTCTGCATTCTTGTCAGAGTGATGAAACCTGCAATCTTTGCTATTGTTCGACTTTTTTCTGAATTTTGATTATTTTTACTTTTCTGAGAAGTGCCTCTGATTCATGGAATATGTATGTTTTTTAGTTTTTATTATGAGCTACTTAATTTTACAGCAGGGACATTTAAAGGCAACTTTTCCCCTCATGTTTTGTCAGGTTGTTGGAGGGGCGTTTGTGTCAGAAAGAAGGGGCGGAGTTCTTGAGCATGTAACTGAGGTGAGAATAATATCAGTGCCTATCTGCACTTTGGAAAGGAAGGCAGGGCTTCTTTTCCCACTATTTTTTTTTATGGTGGTGGGTGATGCATGCCATAAAATGTCCCCTACATTTCTACAACAGTTCCAGTGATTGAAAGAGGTATGACTTGTCATCTGTAGGAAGGGAAAGGCATTTTGCATGCTGTGTGTGAGTTATAATCAGGAAAGGTCTGCAATGTGAATGCTGGGGAGGGTTGTGTCAACTAATTCAGTGTCAGTGTGTCAGGACTGTAGTTTTACGTCTAAAAATATCCAATCAAAAAGTTAACTGCTGCTAGAGTAATTGAGGAGATATTTGCAGATATTAGCTGTGCTGAACTGCCATCTTTTGAGTCACTAAGTGAATCGTGGCACAGGAAGTGCATACCAAAGAGAGTGCACACAATGGTAGTGTCTGCAATGTGTATGTAGTAGGGACAGCAGCTATATAATAATCACACAGGCCTTATTATGTCCCAGTTCACAGGGAAGAGTCAGATGTTTGCATAGACCATGACACTGTCAAAGAGTCAGGTGGTGAAGGAGCTAGCACTTCAAAGTAGAGGCAGTTAAGATGCATTGGTGGTTTCGTCACATATAAACAACACATACTGTAAGTCTGACAACTGACCAGAGCCCTTTTGGTTCACTTACAAGCCTGACATTAATGTCATACTATCAGATACACCAGTACCACTTCAGAGTTTAAAGATATTCTTTTCTTTGAGAATGACCCAAATGGAAGCAAAGTTCTTGATCTCGCTTACCTGTGCTGAAATAAACAGGTAATAATAGTCAATAATGAGCAATGAAAATGTACCTACAAATCTTGGAAAGTCTTGTGTCCTTGGGAACTCTATGTATTCCTGGGCACATTCCTTCTAACTGGGATATTTATCAAGCTGCACCTGTACACCTCCTAGTTCACTGATCACTGCTCTCAACTCCAGGTTTCCATCACCACTTAAGCAGGGGTCATTTTATATGAATACTGAAATTTTTGGATTTCTTTTGATAACATCCTGGACTTCCGCATATCACAACAAGCTTTACTTATATAACTTATTTCTATACCTGGGTCACTGTATTATCTATTCTGTAGTCTTCAGGCAAGCCATTTTGAGACGTTGCCATTCTTCTTTGACTCTATCAATTTTCACTTCTTCCTGAGGTGCTAGACCCTGAACTACAGTCAACATGCAGGATTCAGCCTAGACTTTGTTGACCTTAGAGCCATCTCTGAACACTGCAACTGGTTGTAGCAACCAGTGGTGTATTCTGTGGGCTGACTGCTTCACTGGTGATGACTTTGCAATCACTGATTGTATGCCAGAGTCCTTTCCTTACTAGAAGGAAGTCTACCTGTGTTGCATGCTAGCCACTTGTGTATGTGATCTTATAAATATTTCTCTTGCTGATTCATGTGTTGGCCACCATCAAGTCATTTCCCAGACATAAGTCTAGAATGGCTTCTCTTTTTTATTCCTGTTGCCATACCAATGTGGACCCACGCAGTCCTCGTATCCTATTCTGTTTGTTCCCAGTATAAGCATTGACATCCCCCATTATCAACACCAACCACTTAGTGTTGTCCCGCTTTATCTAGTAGGCCCTCAAACTGAGGTCTCTATGCACACTTTTCCTTGCCATCTCAACCTGCTGTGGGGCATATACTGATATTATGAATACTGACCTGTTCTTAGACTGGAGTATGATTGCCACGAGGCTAGCTCTAATTGTGATGACTTCCCTCACTATCTTCAGAAGACACTCCCTTGCCACAGTTCCTATGCTATTTCTAGTCTGTCCTCCCCCTGAGTAGAAGACTCTGGATCCCACGTAAAATTGTTTGTTGCACTGCTCTTTCACCCTGTCTCCTGGATGCGCAGGATATCCAGTCTCCCCTTTACCATCATGTCATCCACTTCCAAGCTGCATCCTCTCAGTGAATCTACATTCATTGTAAGAACCTCTAGCACGTTTGGCAGGTTGATTGGTTTTATGTTTAGCTTTTGCTCAACAGAGCTATCCCATGTAACCCAAGTTGGTCAACTGGACTGTAATTTATTAAGCCAGAGCTGCTGGACTTTATGGCAGGGATACAGGGGCCAATAAAGGTGCATAGTCCTCTCCTACCATTAGCATAGGTTGGATTCTGAACCTATTTATAGGTTCATAGGTTCATAGGTAGGTACTAGGCTGTTAGTCCTAGGGCCTAAATAAGCCTAGTCAAAAAGGTACCTTGGCTTTCGCCACCCAAGAAAATTATTTTCCTGTGCCCCTGTCGAGCAGAGCCACAGAAGTGATCCCTGGGGTGAATTTCATATTTCCCATCTGATCATCAAGATTTTTCTCGAAGAGTGCTAATGAGGAGCACTGTTTGACATATATAGGTAGTCTGTTCCAGAGTATGGGAAGTCTCTGGGACAGGAATCTATCCCTCCAGCATGTTCTGTTTATTGTGGTGACAAGGTTTAGGTCCCTAGAGCGTGTAGCTAGGAGGGGAGCATGTCCAACAGCTCTGGGTTTGACATAGCTTTGTATGTTAGGCAGAGATCGCCTCTTGAATAGGCAATATGTGATGGAGTAAAGCTGGAGTTTTTTTTGAGACAGTCTGCGTAGGGCATCTGTTTGAGGCCAGTAATCCTCTTTGTGAGATATTTCTGTGGCCTTTCCAGTTGTTGTAGATGTCTTGTGAGGTACATACCAAAAGGGGCGTTGTACTCTATAATGGGTCTAATGAGTGATAAGTCGAGGGGAACAATGACCTGTTTTTTTCTGAATGAGAAACCTTTTGTGATGAGGTGAGCCACGTAGAAGGATTTCCTGATCACTGTGGCAATGTGGTTATCAAAGGAGAGACTATTGTCCACCTGTGTCCCAAGGTCTCTTATCACACTTTCAGCGTTAAGTAGACTACCACTTATGTGGTAGTTCATGGATACAGAATTTTTACCAAAGGGGATGATAATGCACTTTTTGGCATTGAGCTTCAGGCCATGACTTTGACACCAGGCATCTGTCCCAGTGAGGCCCTTTTGTAGTATGTCCACATCGTTAGGAGTTTTGATTATGGCTCCTAGTTTGCAGTCATCTGCAGACTTTGTTAGCCAAAGACCTTCTGTGTTAGCCTGTACTTCAGAGAAGTAGATTCCAAACAGGAGAGGACCCAGGACTGAACCCTGTGGCACTCCACTTGTCACTGGTCTGAGGTTGGATTTGGAGTCTGCTACTTTCACAGTGTGGGTTCTTTCCATGAGCCAGTTGGCAGCCCATCTTATAACATAGGGATTTATACCTAGTTTAGTGAGCTTATCTATAATTCCAGAGTGGGGGATGGTGTCAAAAGCCTTGGCGAGATCTAGATAAGCTGTGTGAACCACCTTACCCTCATCTATGGCTTTGGTGACTGCTTCAAAGAAGTCAATCAGGTTTAGGAGACATGATCTGCCTTTTACAAACCCAAACTGGGTAGGGTCCAGAGTTTGGAGATTTCCAATGTCTTTGTTTATGAGTTCCATGATGATACATTCCATGGCCTTGCAGACCAGGCTTGTCAGGCTAATGGGGCGGTAGTTCCCGGAGTCCATCGTGGCTCCTCCTTTGTGGAGTGGGATAACCGTCGCTGTGCGCCATTCAGTGGGCACAAAGCCTGAGGTGAGGCTATGATTGAACATGGTACTTAGGTAGGGTGCCAGTTCATTCTGTAGTTCGTGTAGAACGCAGCCTGGGATATTGTTAGGTCCCATGGATGCTGTGTTCTTGGCTTTGGAGAGTGTGTTTTTTTACCTGTGCAGCCGTGATTACAGGAACTTTGTATTATTCTGGTATAGAGATGGGCCCTCTAGGGGTGAGAGGGGGGTAAAGTTAGTATTGAACCTATCTGCCAGGATGTTGGCAGTATCAGTTGGTTCTGTATATTTAGTGCCATTGTGCTGTAATTCGGAGCAGATCTGAGTGTTGCCATTGAGATTCTTGACATAGCTATAGAATGCTTTGTGCTTGTCTTTAGAGTCAGTGGCAATTTTGTTTTCGTAACTAGCTTTGGAGGATTTTATGAGGAATCTCAGCTTCTTACTGAGGTTGACCAGGGAGTTCCTCCAGTCATGGGATTGCAGCAGATATGATCGAGATGTTGAATTAATTAAGGGAGAAGTAGTTCCTGAGGGTACTTATAGAAGTATGGAGGATAGGCATATCCTGGATGACTGGAAAATAGGCATTCTAGTGCCAGTGTAGAAGAACAAAGGGAAGATTCAGAACTGTGGGTAGTATAGAATATCAAACTCCTGTCACACAGCATGAAAGTGCAATAGAGGGTGACTGATTACTGAACATGCAGAGTAGTAGAAAGTAAGATGGGAGATGAAGCAGGATGGAGCACAACTGACACCATGTTTGCAGTGAGAGTGGCAGTGGAAAAGAAGCTAGCGATGCATCTCTAGTCAAACTGGGCATTCCTAGACTTGGAGAAAGAATATGAAAAGTTCCCAAGAAAGCTGATGTGGGCAGTACTGTTAAGGTTCAAAGTCCCAGAAACATTGGTTGAATTAATGTGGCAGTGTACAAGGATCTGATAACACAAGTATGAACAGTGTTCAGCATCAAAGAGGGGTTCCCTTTGGAAGTGGTTGTGCATCAGGATTCAGGTCTGAGTCCACTGTTGCTCATTCTGGTGATGGACTACAATATCCAACAGGTTGGAGGGGACAGATCAACAAAACTGCTATATGCAGATGATACGACATTACAAGCAGACTCTGAACAGGAATTTCAGCAAATGACAGGGGAATACAATACAAAACTGAAGGCATATGGGATGAAACTGAGTAAGGACGATACAGTTGTCATGACAGCAAATGAGGGAATGAGAAGAAGCTGGAAATTCAGATAGAAGGGAATATACTGGAACAGATTAACAGCGTCAGGTATCCAGAAAAGGTGTTTGCAGATCTGGGAAGTCTGAATAAGAAGGAGAGGGCTAGAATTAGAGGGGCTGCAGCCAAGTGACGCAGAGTGTTAAGAGTACTTTGTGACAGAAGAATTCTAAAGAAGTTAAAAAATAAGGGTGTGCAAAACAGTGGTGTGACCAGTACTACTGTACAATACAGAAACCTGAGCGGTGAAGGCAGAGCAGATGAGGAAGCTAGAGGTGATGGAGATGAACTGCCAGAGAAGGATAGTAGGATGTACACTTTAGGACACATGAGGATATCAGGATGCCAGAGCAAAAGCACAAGTAGCTGCAATTGCATAGAATGTCAAAGAGAACAGATGAAGGTTATTCAGCTATATGTGCAAGAAAGTAGAAGATAATTTGGTGAATGCAATTAGGGAGAGGCAGGAAGAAGGCAAGAGAAAATGACGGAATCCAGTAAAGCGATGTATGGATTGAGTTAGAGAAGAAGGAGGGTGGCATTGAATTGAGAGATAGTGACAGATGACTTAACACCCCGGCCCATATAGAAAATGGGAGGAAGAGATTGATGACAATGACTGAAATGTCATCATTTCAGTGATAATGAAAGTTCTGCACGTATATCACATGGACGTAAAAGAATTAACGCAATCATTAGCTTCCTACAGAAAATAAAAATGTGTGCTATCTGCACACCAGGCGGGGAATCACAAATCTGCAGATGACTTCCTTTATCTATTTAAAGGTCATCTTTTGTTTAAGTAGTATATACCATGGAAAAGATGTGGGATTGGTGTTAAAACCCATGAGCTTTGTGAAAGCTCCAGTGAGGCCAGTACTGCAGTACTGGAGAGTATGTGTGGAATTTCATCATGCAGTCAGGAAAATCAACACCAGTGTATCTCAGTAGGAAGTATCTGAACCAGTGGTCAGAGTAGTGATACCTGAACCAGTGGTCAGAGTAGTGATACCTGAACCAGTGGTCAGAGTAGTGATACCTAGTATGAGATGCCCCTGGCGAGGATAACCACAGAAGATACTGCAAAACATTTCTTTGGTTCCTTAGATAGTTTCATAGTTTCATAGTATAGTACTAGGCTATCTGCCCTGGGGCATTTGTAAGCCTAGCCATAGTGATGTGGCTTTTGCCACCCCATGAAATGGTACACAAATGTACAGAATAAATCTAGAATACTGTGCCTCTGTCTAGTAGTGACACAATGAAGGTCCCCTTATATAATAGAATTAGTTTACTGTGCCCCTGTCTAGCAGTGACACAGATGTGACCCCTGGGGTAAACTTACGATCTCCCATCCACTCATCAAGATTTCTCTTGAAGAGAGTCAGTGAGGGGCTCTGCCTAATACGAACTAGGATCTTGTTCCAAAGCATAGGAAGCCTCTGGGTTATGAATCTATCCCTCCAGCATGTCCTATTCATACTTGTGCCAAGGTTTAAGTCTTTAGCTCTCGTGGTCCTGATGGATTTGGATTTTTTGAGGTGGAGCATGTCCATCAGATCCTGATTGGACATGGCCTTGTACGTCAGGCAGAGATCACCTCTGAGCAGGCGGTATGCTACTGAATAGAGCTGAAGTTTCTTTAGTCTGGCAGAATAAGACATATGTTGGAGACCCTTGATCCTTTTGGTGAGGTACTTTTGTGGTCTCTCCAGCTGTTGCAAGTGCCGGGTGAGGTAAATACCAAATGGGGCATTGTACTCAATCATGGGTCTGATGAGGGAGGAATATAGGGGTACAATGACATCCTTGGATCTGGATGTGAAACCCTTCATGATGAGGTGTGCAAGGTAGAATGTTTTTCTAACCACTTTGGCAACGTGGGTGTCAAATGAGAGGTCGCTGTCTACTTGGGTCCCTAGGTCTCTGATTACTTTTCCGTACTCAGTGGGTTGCTGTCTATGTGATAATTTGTGGGTACTTTGTTTTTCCAAAAGGGATGACTATACATTTTTGGCATTTAGTTTAAGGCCGTGACTACGGCACCAGTTGTCCGTTTCAGTGAGGCCTTTTTGTAGGATGTGTGTGTCTGCTGGTGTATCGACTATGGCACCTAGTTTGCAGTCATCTGCGAACTTTGTCAGCCACAGCCCTCCCATGTTTGCTTTAACATCTGAGAAATAAATGCCGAACAAGAGGGGTCCCAGGACAGATCCCTGTGGGACACCACTTGTGACTGGCTTTGAGTCTGACATAGCTCCAGCGATTTTAACTTTATGGGTTCTCTCCTTTAGCCAGTTTGCAACCCATCTAGTGACATAAGGGTTTACTTTTAAGCTGTTTAGCTTATCTATGATGCCTGAGTGGGGTATTGTGTCGAAGGCCTTAGCCAAGTCCAGATGGAAAGAGTTATGGCTATTTGGATATAAGTTTTATTTTAGCTCCAAACATATGCATTATTTGCAAAGCCTGTAGAGATAATCCGGTGAAAAATTAAACAAAAGTCAATCAAGTATGCTTCCAAAAGGAGGCACATTTAAATGTTGATGACAGAGTTAATTATGTGGATTCAGACTGTGCTAGAATGACATCAGTAATGTGGTATGTCATGTCAAACAGCAAAATAAACTATGTATTTGCTTGCCATTCTATATATGGGCCAAATGGAGTCATGTGACACAAAGCATAATATAAACGTGGATGTGAACCAGATGCTGTGTCTTTCACCTTCTGCACATAGGTGTATTTTACTTTTTTTCAATCTACCAAAAGTAAATATATATTGAAACTTATACATCATATTCCATAAACCTACCAAGAACATCACAACAGTTCTGTCTCTACAGATACAGATTTTCATTTTTACAATAGACAGTCTCTGACAACATACCTAACAAAAGTGTTTAGAGTTTCTTCTGCCAGGGTCTCGCAAGAGTGTGGTGCCAGATAGGAAAAGAGGTATATGTGAAGCAAATGAAACACCAGCACAGCCCAGACTGAAGTGTTGCCCTTTGTGCAGGAACATGGTTTAGACAGTAGCTTACAAAATGAAAGTATGGAATACCACACACAACTGGAGACCTCTTCCTAAACAGTGTCCAATTCAGACCTCATCTGAAATAGCTTTTGTTGTCAGTTTGGCACTTTGTGGTTTCCACTTGGGGACTGCTTTACCACTGTTGATAAAACTGGGTGAAAGTAATGTTTATAGATTATTAGCAGTAAACCCTCATTAGTACAAAAGTAAAAAAATATATATATTTTTTTCACCAGCTAAGGCGACATTTCTGTTACTGCGTAGGGTGAGGTGTACACCTCATTTATAGACAATGGCATTATACTAGCTTTTGAATCAGAGTTGCAGTATAATCTTTGTGGAAAATGGCATTCCTGATTGCATTTGTCCTAATTATCTTTCTAAAATTCTGCGAAAATGTGATTATAAACTTCTTTAGAGGAACTGCCATCTGGCTAGTTAAGTATAGCTAGCATATCCACAGTTTTAGAAAGCTTTTGTAGTTGCAGTTTAGAAATATACTCAGTTTCCATCTGGGAGTTATTTGACCATTGTTGCTAAGACAGGGTGAAAATAATGTCTAGAATATATGTACACTAACTTCTTATTGGACCAGAATTACATTTTTTTTATTTCACCATTCAACTTCAAATGCTGCATATATGAGGTGTACATCCCATCGACTTTAAATCGCCTTAGGCTGGTTCTTGAATCAGGATTGAGGTACAGTGAAATCTTTGGTGGCAGAATGGCATTTTTGAGTGTGTTTCATAGCTATGTATCTTATTAGAACTTTGATTTTTTTTACTATGAACTGACATATGGCCTCTTATGTACAGCTATCATATCCAACATTTCAGAGGTTTTTCCAATTGCATTCTGTTGATAAATCCTTTTTCCACCTGGAGCTTATTTGACTTCTGTTTTTTTTTCTTCTATTTACACTGTGCTATAGTTAACATGTCAAATGACTGAGCAACTTATCAGGTTGGGTGTCAAATTCAGCTTAGTGCTCCACTGAAATCTTTAATGATAGAACAGACTGGAGGGGGGACTTGAGATATGGCCTTTTATAGACAGGTGCTACATCCATTTGTTCACAGATGATACTGCAGTCAAGGCAATTTGTATTACCTCTGGTTTCTACTGTGTTGTTTTGTACATTAGGTCAGTATGTAGAACCCAGTAATGCCCTAGAGAACTTCTTTTCTAAATGTCATTGTATAATGAAATTATTTGTGATTGGACTTGTGACCCTCCATTCCCTAATTTAGTACCATATGTAGTAAAGTACATTGCATGAAGGTAAAAATTAAATTTTGCTACAATTGGAGCCACCAGCTAAGTGCATTTTGTAGTTGTGGTTCATGATATATTATTTTGAGTAATTTGCTGTAGTACTTCATATGGTTGCAGAGAAATTATCCTTTATAAGTCTTGTATAGTCATTTGGGTGCTGTTTTTACCATTTAGTTTACTTCAAGTATATATGTTTTGCATTTCTTCAGGCTGACAAACTTGTTGTGTATCTGAAGCATATCATTCATGTGTATGTATGAAATGAGAACTAAAAATACTATTATTTTCTCAGAAAAATGTATAATTCTTTCATTTTATATGTCATGGAATAATATACATATTTTACAGGTTCTGACAGCACTGCATATAACTGAAACTCTTGTTAACTTTTTCTAAAAGTATCATTAAATAATACCTGAGGAAGTTCTGGAAAGTACCAGGATGGAAGAGCTAGTATCTCACTTTATTTAATGATACTTTTTTATTGTTTTTAAGTGTGAGTTTGTTAGTAAACATTCTAAAGGAATTTTTATCCATGCTGGACTTTCTGCTGCTTTTTCGTCCACCATTTTGTTGGATTACTGGTTTGTCCTTTGTGTCTCTGGCTGGTTTTAGAGTTTTTTTTCTAAAAGCTATTAGATTTTGCACAGTAAAATAAAAATGGAGTTATTCAGGGATCTTATATTCAAAAGTTCATGCAAATATATTGAATTTGAAGAGAGATGTTGTCATTTAGTGTCAGGATGAACTTCTAGTATGTCATTTAGAAATTGATGAGATCTAATATTTTAAAAACAGTGAGCTAAAAACAAATGTGTAGCCATCTGTTCTCTTTAGAGTAAAATAAATAAAAATGAAAACATAAGAATATAATGTTGGTGGGACTTCAGACCTACAAAGAATATAGCCCTAACACAGCAGTTTTGCACAAAGACATTCAGTACCATGGTAGATTGTCTCCCTGGCTCTGCTATGTGCTAATGAAGCATTCCAAGGGAGAGACGTGCTAATTAACCATATGCTCACCCCCAGAACTACCCGCTGTAAGGCATTTGTATAGCGGCTGCGTAAATTAACCCAACAATTCCTGGCCACTTACGGTAATAAACAAAGTCAAACGCTTATGTTTACCCATTGCAGCAGAGGCAAGTGCGGAGAAGTTTAGTGGCCAGGTAGTGTTAGGGTGTGTGTGTGTGTGTGTGTGTGTGTGTGTGTGTGTGTGTGTGTGTGTGTGTGTGTGTGTTTGTGTGTGCGTATGAGGCTGCATGTGTAAGTGTGCATCAGCCTGAGAGCTCACAGTGTGAGGGTTAGTGACAGGGTAGGTTAGGTGTAGGTGTGTTTGTGTGCGTGTGTGTATGTATGTGGGCATTATTCAATTACTGCAAAAGTTCACCTGTTACATGGGAGAGGGACAAGGTGGATATCAGCAAACCTTTCAGCTTGCAGCATAAGAAATCATATTGAAGCCAAAACTAATGGGGCGATAAAGGGATTTTCATTATTCCTCTTATAAACACAGAACATCAGTGGAATAGCAGCTATTGCATTAACACGCATTTACTGAAGGATATGAAGTCTGAAACTCTAATATCTGGCATTAATTACTCAGTGTAATCATCTGTGATTTACAAGGGCAGTGAAAAGCTAAGAGGAGACAGGTAAGGGGATATGTGGGGAGTGTATGTGTGTGCCTTTGAATTTGTGTATTGTGTGTTGGAGAGTGAATGGGGGTGCCTGCGCTAGCCTAATGTATAAGAAGCCGGTGTTAACTACTGCAGGAAAGTGCTGATCTGCTTGGGGTAATTAATGGTGATTCAGACACATGCAAATTAGACAATAATGCAATATTTCCTCATTGCAACTAATGTATCTCTGAAATACAGATCTGCGCATTGTGGATACAGGACTGTTTTACCAGAGCCCTTAATGTCAATACTGAGTGTAGAATATGTGTGAGTGTTGTACCTTTTTAAAAGCATTTCCAAGGACAGCATGTCTATATAAATAGTAAGCATGTGCTAGCTTTAGTGCCATTTTGAGAGTCCAGAAAGAGATTGAGCATGAATGTGTGAGATAGCCAGATTATTTATACATTTATCTAAGTTAACATTACTAAGCCTCAATCCTGATGTGTCTGTACATAGTAAAGCTACTTGAACAGAATCCATGAACATTTGTCAAGCAAAATGGTGTCAGAAGTGGGATTCCAGAGACTGCTTTTCAGAGCTACAAGGTGCAGAGTTAACAGTGAAGCTGAATTAAGTGAACCGAGAACAAAGAAAAGGGCCAGAAATTAATTAAAGGTAATGAAAACTCAAACAAACCACTTCTATTATTTAAAAGATAAAGCAGAGAATTACAAGGGCACAGAAGCATTATTAAGCAAACGAATAACACAGAAATGTTTATTAAGCAAATGAAAGGCACAAAAAGCTTATTAATTAAACAAAATGTTCAAAGTTAAGATTTTGATAAAATGATTATCAGAAAAGTACATGAGGTTCAGAGTTACGTCGGAATTGCTTAAAGTAAAACAAGCATGTCTAGAGTAAAATGAGCACAGGAAAAGAGATTAAATGGGCAGAATGAATATAATAAAAGGCAAAAAGAACACATTAAGCATAAATAAAGCAAGCAACTGCATGTTTTTTGACAAATTACTATGTTGTGGCCTTTAAACTATTATTTTGCATTGATTGAAGCTATTCAGGGCATAACTAGAGTTATTCGAAGTGTCTCAAAGTGTGTAAAAGTGCTTACAATGTATGTTTATTACTGTGCATTTATTCTGAAGATTGTATTATGTGCAAAGTGCAACTATTTCATGGTGCATTCAAAATACAGCCATTTCAAAAAGTTTCTTGTGATGGGTGTGTCTGTTCGCAAAGGGCCACCATTACAGAGTGTTTTGCACTGTAAAGTGCTATAAGAGTTATTAAGCAAAGTACAGCCATTTTGGAAGTGTTTCAGTGTGCTGTGTACTGTTTATTCACAAAGTGCATGCTTGACCGTAAATCTTCCCTACAGAGTACATTCAGTACCTCGTTTTTGCAGATACAGATTCCTCAGGATGCCATTTGGGATTAATTCTGCAAGTGAAGTCTTTCAGCATGCAAGCACTGCCACATTCCCCTCACATAGTAGATGAGTGCAGACATCATATGCCTTATGCTGAATAGTGCAAGGCTCACACTGGTATGTATGACTAACACAGTGCTCAGAATAAGCGGTTCGTGGACATTGGCACTATGAAGCCTCATTACCATTCCCAAAGTGTTAAGCGACTCATGTCAGCACATTCTAAAGCACTGCCACCATCTTGAGAAAGACTGTTTTACAACATATGATCACAATTTACTGAATGTGCTATAGAAGTGCTGTGAATGTGAAGAGTTTAAAAAGAGAGGAGAACAGAACTGGTAATGTAGATGTTGCACATTTGTAATGCTAGTGGTTCCTGTCAGGGAGTGACAGGCTAATGTGTTGTTGTTTGTGTAACTTAGATCTGTCAGCTGTGGGCCATAAATGGATATGGATATTGCACCTTAGATATGGCACACACAGTAGTGGTATTTCAGCTCAAACACTGATGTGAAGGTGTGTAAGTGCAGCTGAACCTAGACATCCACACGTGTTGCATACATAAGCATATGACAGTTTCACAGCACACTTATGTATGATTGTGGAGGGGGAAATGCAATGGACTAATATAATACAATGGTGGTTTGCCATGGCCCTATATACACCTAGGGTTACAGTACCATATACTGGGTGGGGATATTTCAAATGGTAACTGCAGGTGATTTCCAGATGGACATACTGGAGTGAGACCATGGACAGTAAAACATGCCAAGCACATACACCCAGTAAATTACATGTTTTTCCATAATAGTAGAGGTATGTGTATGGCTGTCAAGGTAGGCAGTTCCAGGAAAAATTCACAAGTCAGGAAAATGACATGCTCCTTCATGTCCTTTGCCTGCATGACAAGCAACTATTTACCAGTGCTTCTACCAACAATCATATCCTCTCCACTGAATGCAAATGCAAAATGATGCAGACTCATAAGTCAGGGACTAAATCTGGCAGTGCATGGTGCAGGATGTGAATGCCATGGAAGATTGTAATAGGTTCATACAGCAGCTAGAAAAGATGGTTGCAGATCTGATCTCTCTTCTAAATCAAGCTCAGGACATCACTGTGAACAGGGACTCCAAAGGAGTAGACAACAAACACTAAAGTAGCTGACAGAGGTTGAGGACATTTTGGTGTTGGTCTTCATGCAGGAGGAGAGACCCCCCCTACCACAAAGGGTGCAAGCTTGTGACCTACTACCTCTGTGTCAGCAGTTGAAACACCGTGTTTTATTGACTATAATACTGTAGTATGGCACATGCATATGCATTCAGTGGAGAGGATGTAGTGTTGAAAACCTGTACCTCTTCCATGAAGGTATCAGTAGTCTATAAGAGCAATGTCCTGCCCAACGAAATATGTGCCATGCTCAAAAGCATTGTGTTGTACTGTTTAACATGGGTCACGCTATACATGCTATGGCAGGATAGTAGAACCATATGTCTATGGGCTTATACTGGTATAATGTCTTTCATGCATTCACAGGTTCCATTGGTGGAGGGTCCAGCATAGCAGAGAAGCAGAGGGCTCACATCAGCAAGGCTACTGTGAATAATGATGATCTTAACTTACAGTTGGTAAAGCTTGATGATATAGTGACACAGTCAGCAACATTCTGGAAGGAGGAAACACCCACATTCACAGGTACAGAGGCATCTATGATGGTCATCGCTGAATACAAGGTCTCATTGGAGTCTGACACACTATCGGTAGATGACAGTCTCGCGTAAACTCCTCCTGGGTCCCCATCAAATGTGGCACCAGATATCTGTACCTCCATTCACATGATGATACCCTCCAAGGAGAGAGGTTGGGGTCTGAATGGAGACATGAAAAGTCAGCAAGCAAAGGAGAGTATTCATGCTGAAATTCATTCACATGAAGATACCCTCCAAGAAGAGAGGTTGGCGTCTGAATGGAGACATGAAAAGTCAGCAAGCAAAGAAGAGTAGTCATGCTGAAATTCAATCACATGAAGATACCCTCGAAGGAGAGACGTTGGGGTCTGAATGGAGACATGAAAAGTCAGCAAGCAGAGGAGAGTAGTAGTGCTGAAATTGAATTCATCCTCAAGTTTTGGTGAGTACCTTCACAAGGTGGACCCTGTTTTTCACAAAAGGCAACAATAGATAAATAGACTGTATTTATATAGCATATATCATGGACAAAAGTAGGTCAAAAATTAAAAAAAAGATAGCTGGGTACACAAAACCCAGGATAAAAAAGTGCCCAATCCTGGCAGACGCACTGTTACCAGGACTGGAAAAAATGACAGTATAGAACCCTCAAAATATGGAATCATTCCTACAATGAGGCCAGGCCAGGCCCAGGAGGAGGATGCCCCCTCTGTTGTAGAAGGAAGTAGCAGTCCACAAAAATTACAAAAACTGATAGGTCAAAGAAGAGCCATAAAGACGATAGACTGGACTGTTGAGGATAAGAAAGAAATTATGTATTGTTACTATTATGCAAAAAGCCCAGAATTTCCAGACACACAATATACAAAAAGATTAAGAGAGAAATTAGAGGAAAGAAAAAATAATTCCACAAAAAAAACTGTCCGAATCTTCAAATAAAAATTTGCAGTCATTAATACAACAGATTTGTGAAAAACAGTATATATAGACCAAGAAACGTTGATCTGTTTGGAAAAAGAAGCATCTGAGGAAGTGCAAAAATAAACAACAAAACCTAGAGATATTTGAAAAGTGTAAAAAAGAAATGTGGACATGGGAACGAGAGAGAGAGAGATTTGATAAAGTGCAATATTTATGCAAAGGCGAAAGCCAAATTAATCAACATAGAAAAGGCAGCCCCAAAGATATTCAAAGAGAAATACAGGCAAAGGCATCCACCTATAGAAAATTTCACAATAAAAAAATTATTTCACAAAGAGGGAATGTAGAAGTTAAAGAAATAAAAGCTGAAATTATGCAGTGCCTGCGAAGTGAAGGATCTGATATACAAAGTCTAATGCAGGTCACATCACAGCATGATGGGATGAGTTCCCAAAGTAAGGAAAAACAGGAAGATCAGGAGACATCTGAAGTGGAACGATGGACATGGGAAAGAAAAAGAGATTTACGTTGGTGTAACATCTATGCAAAGAAAAAAGCAAAACTAATCAATACAAAAGGAGCAGCACCAAAGATATTTGAAGAGAAATACAGGCAAAGGAATCCGGACATGGAAAACTTTACAATACAAAAAATAACAAGACAAAGAGGAAAAGTAGAAAAGGAGATTAGTAATGGAGAAGTTAAAGAAATATAAACTGATGTTATGGAGTACCTACAAAGTGAAGGATTCAGTGTAGAAAATGTAGTACAAAAAGCACCACAACAGGATAGAGCAATGGGCCTCCAAATTAAGGGGAAACTAGTAGAACAGGAAGCAATTGGTCAGATGTCATATGAAGATATATTGGAGCGATACACTGGAAACCAGTATAAATGCTCACTTGAAGCTGAAGAGCAAGGGGGCAGGAACAGGAAACTGTGGAAACTCTGACACAGTTAATATTGAGGAGTGATAGGCCAGTGAGTTCCCACATGACAGAGCAACAGATGTGGCACCAGATGGAATTAAATAGAATGTGTCAAAAAAAGCTTGAATTTGGAAAACCCCAAGCCCAGATGCAGTACCTAACTTCTGGTTAAAAGTGTTAACATCTTTGCATGGAGATTTAACCATCTTTATTTATATGAGCACCCCAAACAGACACCAACCTGGCTAAGAGGAAAAGCAATGCTCCTACTTAAGAGTGAACCTACAAGCTATCCTAAAAATTATAGACTGATAACTTGCCTTCTGACAATGTATAAACTATACACTGGAATTGATGCTGACAGAGTCAATAGACATTTAGAAGAACACTCAATTACGGCAATAGAACAAAAGAGCAATAAAAGAAAGTCTTATGGAACAAAGAATCATTTGCTGTTAAATAAAGTCATAGTGGAGAACTGTAAAAAGGGGAAGAATCTAAGTATGGGATGGAATGACTACAAAAAAGCATTTGATAGTATCCCACATTCATGGATAAAGGAGTGCTTAAAAATGTCACTGATCGACTACATTACAGTGACCATGAAACATTGGCATACCACTTTGCAATTTAGCCATGATAAAGGACAAATTATTATTCCAGGGATAAAAATCCAAAGGGGGATAGTCCAGGGTGACTCTCTGTCACCACTGCTATTCTGCCTTATCCTTAACCCATTAAGCTGTCTACTTAACAGCTTAGGTCATGGCTGTAATTTTACTCCTAGAAAACAACAAAGTGTAAAGACTTCTGATCTTCTCTTTGTCAATGATTTAAAACTATATAGCTCATCAGATAAGGAACTGAAAGCACAACTACAAGTTGTCAAAACTTTTTCAGATGATATAGGAACGTCATTTGGTCTTGATAAATGTGCAAAAGCAACCTTTAAAGTAGGAAAACTGCAGCACCAAGAAAATATCAGTTTGGGGACACGAATGTGATATAAAAGAACTTGAGCAAGAGGGAGTGTATAAATATTTGGGAATTGATGAAGGATCAACAATAAAACACGAGCAAATGCAAATAAAATTTAGTAAGGAATACTCTAGAAGACTTAAATTAATCCTGAAAACAGCATTGACATCTAGGAACAAAATCCAAGCTATAAACCAATTTGCTCTTCCTGTCCTTACTTAAAGTTTTGGAGTGATTGACTGGCCCCAAAATTTGTTGGATAGATTAGACAGAAAAACAAGAAGGATGCTTCATGCTCACCAAATGATCTATAAAAATCAGTGCATACCAAGATTATATATTCTGCATTCCGAAAGAGGGATGGGCCTCCTTGAAACTGATTGCATGTACAGATCTGCAATCGTGGAACTCCACACATATCTGCTGACCTCACAAGACCTAAATGTAGAGAAAGGTTTGAAACATGAGGAAAATATGAATACCGGCATCAAGCAAGAATGGAAATCAAACCATTGATAAACTTACTAAGTTGGGCATAAATCCCTACGTCACTCGATGGGTTGCCAACTGGCTTGCTGACAGAACCCAGACTGTAAAAGTAGCCAACTCCAAATCCAGCTCTAGACAAGTGACAAGTGGAGTACCTCAGGGTTTAGTCTTGGGACCGTTCTTGTTTGGCATCTACTTCTCTGAAGTACAGGCCAACACTAAGGGACTCTGGCTAACAAAGTTCGCAGATGACTGCAAACTGGGAGCCATTATTGAATTCCCAAATTATGTGGATATTCTACAAAAGGACCTTATAGAAACAGATGCTTGTTGCCAGAGCCATGGGCTCAAGCTTAATGCCAAGAAATGTATAGTTATCCCCTTTGGGAAAAAACATGTACCCATGAATTACCACATAGGTGGCAGTACACTAAAAACCGAAAGTGTGATGAGAGACTTAGGGACAAAGGTCGACAGTGGTCTCACCTTTGATAACCACATCGCCACAACAGTCAGTAAATCCTTCTATGTGGCACACCTCATCACTAAGGGGTTTTCATCCAGAAAAAAGGAGGTCATTGTCCCATTGTACTCATCCCTCATTAGAGTGCAACGCCCTGTTTGGTATGTATCTCACAAGACATCTGCAACAGCTGGAAAGGCTGCAGAAATACCTCACTAAAAGAATCACAGGCCTATAGCAGATGCCCTATGCTGACCATCCAAAAAAAACTCCAGCTATACTCTGTGGCACATCGTCTACTCAGAGGCGATCTCTGCTTAACATACAAGATCATGTCAAATCCTGAGCTGTTGGACATGCTCCACTTAAAGAAATCCCAATCCCTCAGGGCCACATGCTCCAGGGATCTAAACCTTGTCATACTTGCTGAGATATGAGGCCTTTTGTGCAGCTTACATATTATACTTTCTTCATACCCTGTAGTTCTTTCTTAATTTTCAACATTCTTAAGTGAATACTTTTCCACCAAATAAGATTGATTTTGCTGTTCTTAATCCCAACAACTTTTTGCAGTTGTCTACATGTTGGTGACAGTTATTTTCTAAAACTTTCCTAACCTTGTTTATTTTACTGCTGTTCACTAAATCATTTACAATTATTTACCTTTGTTATTAAGTCTGCGTTAAACATCTTAGTTTTGTCATAAGCTACTTTAGTGCAGTAATGGTAAGACTGATCACAAAATAGTGAAAAAGAGAAGGCCAGGTGTTCAGAGTCCCCCAGAAGACTGAGTTAGGTAATGTTGAAACTTTTCTTAGGATTATTACTTATTAACAAGTCAAATGTGTTATGTCTAGTAAGAATCTTAGCTAACAGCACAAAGTTCTTTAAAGACTGTATGCCACACAAGTCCTCTTTAGCTGCTGTGGACTGGATGTTATGTCAATTTAGGATAGGCAGATTAAAGTCTCCTAGTATAATTAAGTTATCAAAGTTCAAAATACTGTAAAGGGAATCTAAAATCAAGCTGGTCTGCAGTTGTAAGTCTGGACTTTCATAACACATCAGTCTGCCTGCACTGAACATGATGTCCATGGCTGTTGTTGGGGTCTGGACAAGAGATCGAAATGCCCAGAGAATCCCACATCAGGAAACACAGACTGTTCCAGAAGCGTCATCAGTGTTACATATGATACCTCCTTGGAGTGGTCCAGCAAGTGTAATCCCATCCACTTATTGTCAGCCAGACTCTATCACTGGATGATATGATCCCTGAAGTCCAAAAATCACCAAGCCTATGAAGCTATTGCATTCATCAGCTTTGACACTACCTGACACTGTAGTGTTGCATTCCTCCCACCCTGTGCAAGTGATGACTGTTAATCCCCTATCCTGTGTGGGTTTATTGAGATCTGATATATGGTGAGGCCAAACCATGCACTGCCCTCAAGTGACTGCATCACATTACTCAGTGCTGTCTAGGTCTTGGCCCATAGTTGTAGACCAGATGCTACAACTCTACAAGTACTGCAGTGTATTGCACATGTTACTTCTCAAGTTATTTCATTGCATCTCATCCCTGCTGTGCTGCTGCTGCATCTCTTATGGTATGTCCTGACATGGTGTTGTCTCGCTGTGTCACCTGTTTATGCAGGGCAACATTATATAAGCTCAACCAGCAAATTAGATCACTAGTGAAAACATCCAAAGCCAATTATGGATCAAAACTAGCCTCCAGAACAAAGGGAAACCCCAAATCTTTCATCAGTTATGTCAGGAACCTCCATGGCAAAGACCAGGATTGTTCCGAATTGGTACTTAAAAGTATCACATACACTAATCCTGTTGACTTAGCCAACCTGCTAGCAGATAGGTCCAGTGCAAACTTCATCCCCTGTCCCCCCAAAAGTCCTTTCATCATCTCCGATACTCGTCCTGCACCTCACATCTCCATAGATCAAGTGTTAAAGGCCCTATCCAAAGCAAAGATCACAGCTTCCATGGGACCTGATAGTATGCCAGGCTGTATTCTGCATGATCTCCAGCAAGAAATGGCTTTGCCATTGAGCAGCCTGTTCAACTACAGCCTAAGTCCAGGCTTCATTCCAGCAGAGTGGAGAACTGCCATTGTCATCCCCTTGCACAAAGGTGGTGCCACTATTGACCCTGGAAACTATCGCCCCATTAGCTTGACAAGTCTGATCTGTAAAGCCATGGAGCATATTATTATGGATCTTATAAACTAAGACATAGGCAGTCTCCAAGCACTTGACCCCGTCCAGTTCGGATTCTTCAAGGGCCGATCTTGCCTGTTGAACCTGGTTGACTTCTTTTGAGATTGTCATCAAGGCCCTGGATGAGGGAAAGTCAGTATATACAGCTTACCTTTACTCAGCCAAGGCCTTTGACACAATCCCGCACTTGGGCATCATCGAAAAACTAACACAACTTGGTGTAAATCTCTGTCTCATCAGGTGGGTGGTCAACTGGCTCACTGACAGGACCCTCGATGTCAAAATAGGTACCTCCACCTCCGTTAACAGACCTGTCACTAGTGGAGTTCTCCAGGGATCTGTCCTGAGACCCCTACTGTTTGGCATCTACTCCTCAGAAGTCCAGGCAAAGACAAAAGGCCTGTGGCTGACCAAGTTTGCAGATGACTGTAACTTGGGTGCTGTCATTGACTCCTTAAATGATGTTAACATACTGCAAAAGGGTCTCACAGCAACTAATGACTGGTGCCAAAGTCATGGCCTCAAGCTAAACGCCAAAAAAAATGTATCACCATAGCATCTGGCAAAAACACAGCCCCTACTGATTACCACATCAACAGTAATCCCCTAAGCACACAACCTGTGGTGAGAGACCTGGGTACTCAGGTTGATAACAGCCTCACATTTGACCATCATGTAACAGCAGTGGTCAGAAAAAAATGTACTTGGTTCATCTCATAAGTAAAGGGATAGCATCCAGAAAAAAGGACGTTATTTATTTTCTTATTTGTTTATTTTACATTTGTTTACCAGGGTAGTCTGACTGGACACATGTCATCAGCGGAGGCCCGGGGAGAAAATCTCCACATAGAAAATACAGTAGAAGTAAACAGGAGTGCAATACACAAGTAATGATATAAGACAATGCAGTGTACGCTATAATTAAATACATTTAGGCTAGTTCCATTTATATATAACATTAGGTATTTTCTAAGAAATGATATTCAAACAAATAATACTTCAATGGATTGTAATAATATACAATAGCACAATGGACCAACCACGGTTTCAGGTGAATATCTTTTATTGTTGAGTATATAATACAGTAATGTAGTAAAAAAATCTTGGTGTAGTCAGTGCTTGTTTGATCTTAGGAATAAAGATAGCGGTGTAAGTATAGATTATATAGGTAGCAGGAATAGTAGCTGGAGACAGAGTGAGTATAGAGACCTTCAGGTTATGCTGAGGTAGTGGCAAGGCTAGACATTGGCAGGGCACAATTTATCAGGGATAGAGCAGGGACACAACCATCTGGTTAAGAGGAAGCTTTTTAGAGTAGTTTTAAATTGTGCTAAGGATGTAGAAGTAGTAATTGTTTTTGGCAATGCATTCCATATTTTTCATATGTAGTTAGGGAAGAGGGAATCATCTGCCTGATTTTTGGAGACATTGATTTGAATATGGTGCTTATTGGTGAAGCGTAATCCTCTGTTAGCGGTATAAGGTTGTAGTAGGTATTGTAGGGCAGGTATTTTCTCAAGGTTAGAGAGAATTTTGTGGGCCACCGTTAACTGAATGTAGTGTAGGAGTTGGGGGAACTCTAGCCAGTTAAGTTGTTTGAGAGTGAGGCAATGGTGGGTACTAGCTGAAGAATTTGTAGCATATCTGGCAGTTTTGTTGTAAGAGGATTCAAGTTTTTGTATCTCTGATTTCTTTGGGTTTGTTAGTATGGGATCTGCATACAGCAGAGTAGATATTAGATGGGACTGGGCAATGGTAATCCTGGTATTCTTTGTGAAGTAGTGTTTGTTCCTATATAATGTACCGATTTTTTGTGTACTTTTTTTATAGTCTGGGAAATGTGTAGATCGAATTTAAATTTGCAGTCAATTGCAAGGGTAATGTCTGTGGAGTTAGATTTACTGATATTACCTCTGTATACTCCTCCCTCATTAGACCAGTAATTGAGTATAACGCCCCATTAGGTGGGTACCTCTCCAAACATCTGCAGCAACTGGAAAGGCCTTAGAAATACCTCACAGAGATAATCCGTGGCCTCCAACACCTGTCCTATGCGGGCAGGCTCAAATCATTATTGCTCTACTTGGTATTATACAGATTTCTCAGAGGTGATCAGTGTCTCACCTATAAGACAATCTCAGACCCTGCCCAATTAAAGATGTTCCATATCAGTAAGTCTAACTCCTCGCACATTACCCACTTGAAAGGCCTGAATCTATAATGCAACATCAACAAAACCTACTGGAGAGACAGGTTTGTCTACCAGAGGCTGTCCCGTCTCTGGAATAGACATCCCATATATGTCAAACAGAGTACCTCACTGACCGTCTTAAGCACAACCTTGATGAGTGAATGGGAAACCTCAAATTTGTCCTAGGGGTTCCACCTGTGTTCCTCATTGACAGGGGTGACAGGTGCTGACTGAGGTTTATTTTTGGGGATACACTCTTGGCTTAGCTTGTAAGGGCCCCAAGTCATTAGCCTAGTAACCTCCTATGATCTTAGGATTCTATGTTACATACTACGATTACTTTGCTGTATATCAATGAAATATATATTGTAGTCCCCAAAAGAGGGTCAAAACAGCAAAATGCCGTCTTCAGAATTCAAAAGACTCTTTCTACATTGATTTTTTTCAGCATGGTTTATGTTCCAGTATATTTCTGCCATTGGCCATGGTTTACAAATGGGGGTCATCATCCATGGATCAAGGACATATCCAGAATCACTTGCAATACACAAAATCCAACATTATATATGGAATGCTCCCATCTTGAATGCTTTCTATATGAATAAGCCATACTGCCTAATGTGTATGTCACCTGGAAACCTAGTAACCATGGGGGAAATCTCTTCCCAGGAGCCATTGATAAAAGTCAGTTGTGTGTCAAATGTGTGAATTATGTGAACGACCTCAATAGCACTTGGACATGCAATACATAATACCTTGAATACTATATAATACATTGGTGTTCAAGGAGTGGCACCCAGGACCTCAGGGAAGCTGCAGTCTGATAGAATGTACACATGGTGTTAAAGATCACTCCACTGGTGCCCTAGAAAACTAGGTATACTCTACCACATATTGTAGCATGATGTTGAGGAACTGATTAAGAATTTGCAAGGCAGAGGATTGTGATATACACAGTATGTCCTCTATAGGTCATTGGCAGGTCCCTTAAGCTAGGATGGTCAATGCTACACATACATTTGTGCCCACAGGAATGGGCATGCCACATATCCCTTTCAATTTCACTTGTAGATGAACAGTTTGACTAGGTTCCATAGTGAATCCCTGTCAATTCTGAAGTGAAAAGTTATCAGCTGATCTGTCAGCTGTTGATATGCAAGTTACTACTTCTAATGGCTTAGTTGGTGCAGGTAGCTATGACAATGCAACATTGCAGCACTCTGATGGTGGCTATCAACACTTGGTGTTGATCTGTTGTTGCTGTTGTGCTAAACGTGACCCGTTTCATGTAACCATAAATCATAATATTCATACTAGGTGAATGTGGGTGTGTAACACTGCCATTTTGTGTACCCCTGAATTGCTCTACAGACTTTGCTTCCTGCATTTGCATATTCCACGTTGTTCATTTGCATTAAGTTTCTTTTTTTATATGCTGTTGTGCACATATTTGCATGTTATATGCCATGCAATTTCAGTTATTACAGTTTCCTGCTACCTATATTTTTAGATTGACCAAACCCTGTGAATGACCACTGTCTGCTGGTTTGCTCTGTGCTATGTGCAACCCCTTTATGAACCCACCCAGGGTTTACCACAGCTGAAAAGATTCACATTAGAAAATTGGATGGCTATGTTTAGTGAAAAGTTTTAGAAATGTTATATAATAAGCAATTGTTGTGCCTTAAACATAACGAACGTTAAGAAGGAGATAAGTAAGTAAGCAGACATTGTTAATAAACTACAAAAGTTAAGGTATACTGTTCCACAAGCCAAGTGCTAACAAGCAGCGAACTTGTAAAAAATGAAGAAAAACAGCAAAGTGTTAGACTGTTTTTCTTTATTTTTAAGGTATACTGTTATTTTCTAGACGTCCATTAATTCATTTATGTTTTTATTTTTTGTAGGTATTGGTATATGATATATAATACCCCACCTTAAAAAAGCAACGTGAAAATTTAAAATGTTGAAATCATTTCAGTTAAATGGTAGTAATTATACTGATTTAAAAAGAGGCAGCCATTACAATGATTTAAAATACAGTGCACTAGGTTTCAAAATGCTTAGCAAAAAGAGATCTGCTTTTTATAAACTTGCATTAGAACAATAAAAATAGTATTTACTACACTGTTCCTTTTTACGGATTTTGTTACGTTTAGAGGACAATTGTGGCAAGTAAACTAAGATCATTTATGTCTTTACAGTATTATATTTGTTTGTAAACCCAGTTTAAAACAGGTAAGATGTATATAATTTACAGATTTGTACAAACTGAATTGCCTCTTGTCCTTTTGGCTAAGGGCAAGTGTAGAATCTATTCTTATTAGTTTAACTATTATTTTGAAGAAAAAATGTTGAGGTTTGATTGACTATTTTGAATAGAGGCACAGTGCGTATGATATGCATTAACTGAGTTGTTGTATTATCCGTTCTGTGAGCTCTTTAAAATACATGGAGACATGAGTTACGCCTTGATGACAGTCTACCTAGGTCCTGAAAGGTGTTTATATCACGTTATCGAAAGATGAAAATAGCGAACGCTATTTCATCGAACCTAAAATATCTAAACCACATAATATCAAACATTCAGAACAGCAAATTTTTTCCTTGGGAAAAAAATTTGCTATTCCGAAACACATACACACAACACAAGCACACCTAAAAAACATCAATATACACACATACACTTATAATCCTACAACTAACCCTACACTAAACTATACATACACTACTATCTATCCACTTACCTTAACCCAAACCCTAACCCTAAGGTCCGTCACTGTTGCACACTCACCTAACCTGCACCCTAACCCTAACTCACTTAACCTGCCCCTAAACCTAATTCACCTAACCCGCCCCTAACCCTAACACACCTAACCTGCATCCTAACCCTAACTCACCTAACCCATGCCCTAGTCCTAACAACCACACAATTGCACACTTACCTGAACCCAACCCGTAAATCTCCACCACAGCGCTGAAAATAGTGAAGCCACAGAACCGGCCAACTGAATTCTTTCCCTAGGAAATAATTTGGTGTTCTGCAGCTTCACTATTTTTAGAGTTCGATTAAAACGGTTTGATATTAGGACCTTTGAAGTTTTAAAACTTTGATGTTCTGATATAGACCCCCTGAAAGTACTCAATGCAGCCGTTTGTGCCTCAGAACTCATTGAGTGTGCTGCCACCTGTGTATAGGACTTTAATAAGTAGCCCATTACAGCACAAAAGTGATGACATAATTTTCTTGTTGCTGACTATATAACAAGGTCACAGTAGCTATTATTGGCACAAAATACCAGTTTTTGTTTTGCAGGCTTCTCATTTAAGTGTGTTTTTAGGTTATTCTAAAGACTTGGCTGGGAAAGCAGGAAGTGCATTAAGAGTTACTGCTGTCTGTTTTGTGGGGTTAATCGATACATTTGCTCTGTTTCTGTAATTGGCTGAGGTTTCAGTAAATAGGTGTCTTCAATAAAAATATGAATGAGTACTTCACTACACAGAACTTGAAACTAACAATTCTTACTCTTTTGCAGTTGGCCGATTGTACATTTGCATTGTGCTAAATAACTCCAACTAATTATAACTTTAGGCATCTGGAATATAAGAGCAAAAATGCAAATGGATACTCCACTAACCAGAAATTTTTAAGTTACATAGATACATAGAACTGTGTGTGTCTCTCTCTCTCTCTCTCTCTATATATATATATATACACATACACACACACACACACTCAATCACGTGGATTTATATCATATTACTGAGTTTTTTGAAACAGGAAATTCATATGCTTGAGACCATATGATCAAGTTTCTAAAAACTGTAGTATAAAAAAATCTATACACCCCACACCACCTGCGAATTATATATATACCAACTCCGAGATAGCACTACAGTCAGGGAAAGAGTAAATTCCCCAATCCCCCCTGCACCATGATCTACATAGACATGATTTAATGAGGAATTTACCATTTTCCAAACTGTAGTGCAATCGTGGAGTTAGCATGTATAAGTTTCAGGGAGTGTGGAAGAGGCAGGGGGCATCAATGTAGATTTTTTTTTATGTTCCAAGTTTTCAGAAACTCGATCATATGGTTTCAACCATATAAATATTGAGTTTCCAAAAACTTATTATTACAATGTAAATTTATAGATACATATATACCAATAGACTTGGTAATATAAAGAACTACACTGAAGAGATAGAATGTAGGTGGATAGTGAGGCTACAAGCACACAAAGCATATGGCTTGAATGAAAAGGTCTCACTGAAACCATTCCTGGCAGCGAGACCCTATAAATATTAAAATTTATAAATTTTACACTTTGTGGCATTAAAAATATGTTGTTGTTGATATTAATGTAAAATGAACATTACTTCAGTTATTCATTTGTGTATTATGTCAAATGATGTACATGAAGTATTTTATTCATTGTTTTAAATGGTTCTACAAACAAGTGTATCTTTAAATTTTAATTGGATATTTTTAGATTTTAATTGAATAATTTTAATGAAGGCTAATTGATAATGCTATATAAGATGAAGTAGAGTGCTATGCTATTATTGAAGTCTGATGAAACGTTTTTTGAACGTGAAAGCGCTTACTTGGATCCTGCATCTGTTTTATTTTATTAAAACTCTTGAAGTGAAGACTGGAGTTATTCGTTATTTCCAGCTGTGGAGAGCCCCTTTTGTGTTTGCTTTTCTTTTGGACATATATATGTATGTATGTATATATATATATATATATATATATATATATATATATATATATATAGTTATGTGTTATGTAACCAGTCGTATATAATCCTGGTTAACAAGCTTCAAATAAACAGATAAATAAGTAAGTACTGCATTCTCAATGTCTATTATGAAAACATTTTATTTTAGTTAGAATAGAAAAAAAAATAGTACTATAAACCATTAAGACTGGATTACTTATCATAAGCATATTATTTTTCTCTGAAACTGTTAATTTTTATTTACAGCTTTGTTGTTGAGATGAATATGTGAATATATATATATATATATATATATATGTGTATGTATATATATATATATATATATATATATGTATGTATATATATATATATATATATATATATATATATATATATATATATATATATGTATATATATATATATATATATATATATACAGATGTGTGTGTGTGTGTGAAGAATGTAGAATATAAACAGTGAACATAATGCTTATATATGCAGACTTACAGGAAATTCATATTTTTTTCTCTTTACAGAATCCCTCAACTGAAATAATGCATTGTAATTACCTCCACTCATTTGTTCTAAGCCTGGTTCGCAGAAAAAATGTTTCTCTAGACAGCCCAGAAGAATCAAAGTTATGTCGATGCTTATCCACAATAGATTTGATTGCCTTAGGAGTAGGCAGCACACTTGGAGCTGGTGTTTACGTACTTGCAGGGGAAGTAGCCAAGGGAGATTCTGGACCCAGCATTATTATCTCCTTTCTAATAGCTGCATTGGCATCAGTGATGGCAGGTCTCTGCTATGCTGAGTTTGGTGCCAGAGTGCCGAAGACTGGCTCTGCTTACTTGTACAGCTATGTGACCGTTGGTGAATTTCTCGCATTTATTACTGGATGGAACCTCATTCTCTCCTATGTTATAGGTAAGTATGATGTAAGTAATACAATAGTTTTCCGCCAGAACCCTGGAGTATAGCTACGTGGCATTTATGAACTCTAGTTTAGAGGGTTGTTAATAAAATGTAGGTATTTTGTATTTTTTATGAAATGCATTGTTTTCTATTCATATTTTTCTTGATTTATGACACAGAAAATCACAGAAAGTAGTATCATGAAAACAACTAATAGTGAGCACTCACAACATTGCTGTTGTAGTTGAAAGTATGTTGTAATAGCCCAATCGGATTAGAGACTAAGTTAAATGAATTGTTTCCAAATTAAATTACGTGATTCTTGCTCAGATATATCAACCAGACCCAGTTTTGGTAGAAGTCGTCAGAATGTGCAAGATAACAAGGTAGACAAGTTGTGAGTAGTTACGTTACATGCTGTATTATGAATAAATATATACTGAAGACTTGTGTTCTGAAATACATAGCACTTGTAATTATGTCAAGAGAGGAGGAAGCATTTTGGTGAGCTTATGAAACATTGACAAAAAAACTCCATGAAGATAGGGAAGATTTTGAAAATTAATGTCATCTTTTAAGTGAAATTTCCTCCTTAGTGCAGATATTGTTATCAAAACTGATAGTTTTCATAGGTATACCGTTAAGGCAGATATTTTGTTTATTCCATTCCAGTTTTATCTTATCATTTTGAATTGTTTGTAATTTGAGTATAAATAAGACATGTAGGCTGACTGGATGTTCACTGCCAAAAGATGTACAAAACATGTGCAGCAGTATTAATTCCACAAATGAAGCAGCTTGATGAGACATTTTTGTCCAGGGGTGTTAAATAGGTGTTATGCTGTCACATTAATTGCTGATGAATATGTTTATTGAAGTTAAATTCTGTGTTAATCTCCCTCAGTAGTGCCAACTAGTAATTGTTGGAGTGTACAGATGAAACAACTAGCAAATTTAATAGTTTTAGAGTAAAGAAAGAAGATGTTTATTCTTAGGGTACAAACGTCATAAGGATATTAGCAATCGTATGTTTGCATTTCTTTCAAGAAGATGAAAGAAAAGGAATGAATTTGGCAACTGCAGTTCTATCTAAATTCACACAGAATTTAAGGTTTCAACAGGGTATAATAACTGAAGACGAGGCCAACCATTTATCACTTACCTGATATATGATAAGAATATCTTAAAACAGAGACAATTTAAACAATGAATTATTGTTATACTTAGGTTACTTTCTAAAGGTTGATAACACATGAATTATGTAAGTAGCTCCAATTTGGAGATACATTTCTGGGTGTCTAAATTTAGAAATTTAAAAAATGAAAGCAGTTTTATAAGTATTCTTAAACATGTTAGGACTGGTTCTATGGTGAAGAACAATCAATCTAACTGCAGTAACCAAATGAGTCATATTTGGAGATGTACCAAGGTCCCCCAAATAGCTAAGTTTTCCCATTCCCAAGACTGTATAGAAAAGAAGAACATTAGAAATCTTCAGGTCTCTTTCACTTTTAGATCACATTTTATAGTAATCGGTTTAACTGTTACAAAGTTATAGATAATAGAAATGAGGTATTCATTCACAAGGGAAGATAAATTGTTAAAAGAGTAAAATATGCTTGAAAAGGCATTCATTGTTAGAATCGATGTCCTCACCAACAGCTGTTCTTGTTGCAGTTTTCTAGCTCTAATGTAATTTTTATCCAAAACTGAAGTAAATTTGGTCCGGATAGGAGAGCATGTATTGTATTAATACTTGACCCCAACATACTTGAATTCATTCAAGCAAAACATTTACGTGATTAGCAGGTGCTGATTTTAGAATGTTATTTTGAATGCTTAGTGGGAAAAGTGTCAACTTATCAAGATTCAGTTTGTAACTCAAAATATTATCACTACTCAAAGAAGTTAGTGAATAGATATTTACACAGAGATTATATTTATGTACATATTGAAATATTTTAGTGATGCTAAGTAGGGAGGACATAGAATTAAAAAAAACAACTGGTTCTAGTAATAGGATAAAAACATATGGTGGCATCCACCCCTGTGGCACAGAGGGATAAATCACTTATGGTGCCCCAGATGACCAGTGGTCTAGTAGCTGTACAGGTGCTAGAGGCAGAATTGGAGTGAGTGGCTTGTGCCATCTCACCCATGCTTGGGAAGGAAGCTGCATAGGCAATAGCACCATTAAGAGCCTAGTGAGCTGCAGTCTACAAGCCCTATACTAATTGGTTGGGAGGTTGCTACAAGCCATATACTAATTGGTTGGGAGGTTGAACATGTGAGGAAGTGATCTTGGACCTGGCAGAGGGAGCAGTTGCACAGCTTACAAAATTGCTGTGACATGGTAAGGGGTTAGGACACAATCCCTTGCAGCAGTGTGATGCTGCACAAGTATCGTTGGGTGCAGAACTGGGTCAGACTGAGCCTGGGGCACATTAAGGTGGACCTGGTAGACCCAGTAAATGAGGAGAGGAGTGATGTTAGATAATGGGAACCCCTATTGGGTAGCTTCGGAAATTTCTATGGGTAACATCATTTTGCCATTTGTTGCAATGTAGGTGGAGCCTAGCACATACATGACTTTAACTTCTTGCACAAAGCCCTTCAAAAGAAATTATTTAGAACTTTGAAATGGAAGGTTATTCGGACATAGTCAAATGATTTGTTTACATCTACAGCAAAAAAAAAATGCCCAGTTGTTCTACTTTTGTGGGAATTATAGTATAAGATCCATTCAAGCACTGGATTGGTATGTTGTGTCTGCTCCAACTCCATGAAGCCCAGCTGGAACTTGGATATGATGCAGTTAACAATTAAGTGTAGTCTTCTGGCTGGTATCATTCAAAAAATTGTACTGCTATTTAATTCTGTATGCAGTAATATCGTAATTGTTATTTAACAAAACTCTGGGGTCATGTTCAAGGGTAAGATAGATTTATGTACTTATCAGCAATTCCATTACATTTGAAGCAATTATAATAACATGAGAAAGACTGGTGAGATTAGCTGTTTAGATTTTTTACAGAAAATTGTATCAAAATTGTCCTGGATAGAAAGCTTACCATCTTTAAAATGTGAGATTTCTACCTTCACTTCTTCTGGGAAGAAGTCATTCAGATGTGTTTGAAAGACACTGGGCAAATACCAATCAATATTTGCCAAATGTATATTGGGGCTGATAGAAGCATAGCTGTGTTCATATGTACATTAGAAGGCATCAGCAATACATTCCTGTTATGTATATATGAGGTCCATTATCTCTGACTGAAGAAATAGCGTTTGAACCAACATTTAATTTCAATAAACTTGCTAAACATTTGGAAATACCTGAGTCTGATTCAGGGTATGTTACTTGCATTTTTGATTCAAATATTGATGGATTCAAAGCATGACTACATTTTAATTTGGATTCTTCATCAAATGATTTACATTTTTTCATTGTTATCAATAAATTCTAACTTCCTTAGATCACCTAACTGAAACTGAATTTAACCCAAATACAGCTCACTTTCTGTTTGGTACTTCTCTGTTCAGTTTCCAAACACTCTATCTGCTTCCACCCCTGTCCTTAAAGGAGTCCCTCAGGGCTCCCCTTCTTTTTTTTCCATGTTCATTAATAAACTACCACTTGGCCTCCCATACCTCTGTCTCTTTCTTTATGCTGATGACATTGTCTTATTTCGCTCAAACCTGACCTCCACAGCCATAGAACAGCAACTGCAGGCTGACTTCCTTTCTCCTACTAAATGGCTTAATAACAAAAGGCTAATGCCAAATACTTCCAAAACTAAAGCAATGCTGTTTGGTACCTCCCCCAAAACATCAGCAAAAACATTCAGTCACTTCTTATCCATGACCATATTGATAGCCTAACTGATCAAATAATCTTCCTCAAATTCCTTGGTATATGGATTGATCCCATACTGAACTTTCACCTTCACCTAGAGCAAATGTGGAAGAAAATTAATTCCCTCTGATTTTGGCCCTATTAAATGTTTCCTTTTCTCTCCAGGCCAATCAGGAATGCTATTGGCAAAAGTATTCTACTAGTACAGCCATAGTGTGGAATTCCTCTGGTTACAGCATCATCCATGAAAAACCCCACCTTCCAAGCTGTAAGCAACTCTATCTGCCATTTCATTACCCTCTCCCATATAAAATAGCATCATTGTATCACACTTAATAAAGCCATTTGGCTACCTGTCCAATAAAATGCCAACCTGCTTCTAGGATCCCAACTCTGAAAGCTCCTCAAAAAACAATCCTGTCCTTCCCTTGCCCCCAAATGCTTCAGCTAATCCCAATCTAATCTAAATAGGCTAAACCACTTGGGACCAGTTCTTCAATATCTGTGAACCAGATTTCATTGCACTAATCATGTCTTCTCCATCCATGGCCCAAACTCTGGAAATTTCCCCCTACTAATATTAAAGACATCACACCATGTCCATAACTTCATGCTCAGATTAAAGATCAGTTTAAGTCTGAGCCAGTTTGCAAAATGCTTTCCTTCTGAACACATCATCTAATCCCCCATTCTACCCTTCACTAGTCGGGCACCTTTGTCTTCCTCACATTATTTCCCTGCACTAATATGTGACATCCCTGCTGGGTCTATATCACATCATCAGAAACGCAAATCGTTGAGTTGCTTATTCAGTGAACACACTTTGTCGAAACCTCACTCCATCGAATGGATGTTTAATCAAAGTTTTTCACAGAGAAAAACAACATTTGGTCAGGCTAGCGACTCACAAAATTCTAAAAATTTAAAACCGACCCAAGTGAGGGACTGCACCTGCCACCCCCCCCCCCATGAAATATACATACTGCAAGATCTCACTACAGTGACGATAAGGGCAAATTCCCAAAGATGGCCAACCATTGTTTTTCCCTGTCAAAAACTTTGATTAAACAGCCGTTTAATGTTGTGAGATTTCAACAAAGTGTGTTTGCTGAATAGCAATTCGATGATTTGGGGTTTCGATGATGTGATATAGACCCATCCCTTCCACATTGTATGTATTGTATATTAGCAATTTCTGTGTGCCAGTACTTTGCTTTTGCCTTTACACTTTGCACTCTATCCTTTCACTATTTCACTCTCTCTTTCTTCCCCCCTTCTCTGACTATCCCTTCCCAGTTATCCCCTGTACTGTGTGCTTTATTATTACTACTGAAATTAATTCACTGCTTTCTTCATACAATTTTTTTTTTGTATTCATAAAACATCTTTTTAACTTGCTTGTATACTGTTATTTATACCTGCCTGGGCTAAGGCTGATATAGGTCCATTTGGATCAGTGCTCTACCCCAGTTACAAAACTGAATGAATAAATAAATAAATAAATAAATATGTTAGATGATATAGTTATCATACAACTGTTAACCAATAAAATGTTACATGTAATAAATACTTTTCATTTCACCTGATATTTTATATCATAATATGTTTTGATTAGTAGTCCTCTAAAAGTAGATTTGAAGATGGCCCATGCCTTGATTATGTGTTTAAAAGCAGTAAGACTTTGTTAAACGTAGAACCTAGAGTAATACTCCATCACTTTCCTTAATAATTCCATGATTACTGTTGTTAGCCAGCACCTGTGAGAGCTGGGTCTATATTAGTTAATTGAAATACATATTCATTGATGGTTAAACAGCAAAATTCATTACCGCGAATCATGGAATTTTTCCTAGGGTTAAGAACCAATGGGCCACCACCACAGCTTTGGCCTTTTCCCCACTGTAGTGTGATCTAGGAGTTGGTATATCTATAGTTAGGGGGGTGTGGGTGGGGTGCAGCCCTCCACACTGGGGAGGGGACAAAGCCCCCTACTTGGGTGGGTTTGATTTAGTGTGGTGTGTGTTCTGGAGTGGTAGACAGCGAGTGGTTCCTAACCCTGGGAAAATTTCCATGCTTCACTGTAATGAATTTTGCTGTTTAGCCTTTGTTGAATACGTAGTCAATGAATATTTATTTCAATTAATTAATGTAGACCCGTGAGAGCTTAAGGAAGAAATCTCAAACTAAAATCAAAGGATGCAATATAAATAGGTGTATGCATTCCTTAGGTACAAAACTACCTTCAGGATCATTTTGGACCTGTTTGATTTATAAGGGAAGAAATATCTTAACCAACGTTTCCCCTCTTCAACTGTTATTTGACTTACCCGAGGCAAACCTATAACAAACTCCATTCATTTTGTATGCATCGAACTGTGAGGTACACATATGTGGTTTGCTAACTAAAATTATGAAAATTAGGTTCCTTTACATATAAAATTATCTTAAACTAAGACATTTGTGTACCATTTGGTGAGTACTATAAAGTGTATATTGCTTTAATAATCGCATATACCATCCATTTAGCTGCAAAACCTCTGGCATTCAAGTAATTCAGCTAGCTAGCAATACTGAACAGTAACTAGAATTTATACAGTGGAGTTTCAAGATTAGTTGGCATCAATAGAATTTGAAAAACGTTTGTTATCTATGCTCCTGTACTCCCTCAAGCTAAGTAATACCGGGTCTATATTATAATCGCGAAAGCTGTCTTTCGCAAATACATGTTCATCTACACATAAACGTCGAAGAACGAGAACAGCTAAGTATCAAAAAAGGAAAATGGAGAGCACCGAACGCATTCCCGGAAGTAACAGCGCCATAGAGGTAAGGTAAACCTAACTGTACAAACCTTACCTAAAACACTTTTTCAAATGTTTTTGCAGGGGGGCAAGGCCCCCTGCACCCCCACATGGGGGCTGTGTTCCCCACACACCCCCCTACTTAAATATACCAACTCCGAGACCGCACTACAGTGGGGAAAAGGATTCATTTACTCATCCCCACGATCACCCTGCTGGGCAAGAAAATCCGTGTGGCATTCTCCATTTCACTCTTTTGGTATTTTGCTGTTCTCGTTCTTCAACATTTATGGCCTGTTTTCAGTGGAGACCCAAGGAGAAAAGTTCCAACAAATTGCAAACAGTTACAAAATACAAAATAAAGTACAAGCAGATAAGGAAGAACAGAATTTTAAAGTGTCATGCAACTAAACAGAGACAAATGTATACATGTTCTTCCTTATGTACTTGTACTTTATTTGATATTTTGTAGCTGCTTGCAATTTGTTGGATCTTTTCTCCCTGGGTTTCCACTGAAAACGGGCCATCTGGCCCAGTCGGACACTACCTGGTAATCAAATGTAATAAATAAATAAATAAAATAAATAAAATCTAAATAGTCCACAAGTGCAGATCAACAAGAGTGAATAGTGGGCAGGTTCATCTTATACATTAAATTGCAGCAGTTATCTCAGGGCTACTCTCAGACTGGGTAGGTCTCCACTGCAAGCACCTTTCAAGGGGTAAGTCTGTAGAAAAAGTGAATCTACAATAATTTTGTAAGAAGTATCTCAATCTAGTATATTAATACCATTTCATTATATAGTGTTTCTAACCAACAATAAAATGCCAGACAATAAGGCAACTTTTAATAGAATAACAGTTATATTTATGTACTGCATTTTCACCTAAAAATATTTAGCATAACAGATGTTTGCACTGGTGTGAATGAGGAAACAGTTGTCGTAGTTATTTCCGTAAAACACATAGTAATACTGCTGTAAGGTATTATCACTGCATCATTAACCCACCACCATTCAATCCAACACACAGATGATGGTGCAAAACATGGAGGTTGAAGAAGCTAACCAATCACAATTTTCAAGTTCATTGGATAAAGCTCACCAGCTGTTTAGGCCTGTTGATTTCCCAATGTCTTGTTTTAGCTTTACAATAGCCAAGAAGAGTTCAATGTAGATCATGTTAATGTTTGCCCAAATGTATTTCAAAATGGAAGAGTACTAGGGCTCATCTTTGGTAAATAACCTTCTAAACGTTAGCTATTTGAACCACAAACATAAATAAAGAATCAATACGTTTTCTGTTAGCTATAGATGAAAGTTGTTGTATCTTTCGGCTTTTCCCGGTTAGGTTCCCCACAGCGGAACTCCGGTCCGCTAATGATTGCCAGTAGATTTTTACGTACCGAGTTGCCAGCTCTGATGCACAATATAGATGAAAGTACAGCCAGAAAAAAATAAGAGGAAAAAGTGAGATCAAAGCTCTTGATAAAAAACAAATATTCTAATCCAACCAAATTATAGGGTTAATGGAAACTGTAATGAGTATTCCTCTCTGTATAAGTAGTACATTTTTTTTTCAAAAGTAACCAAATGAAAAACATACCATTAAACCATAAGGACAACATAATGTGATTGAGTTTAGTTTTATAGCATTCCATATTACCTATTTAATGGCATTCCATCAAGTCAGTATGAGGAGTGCAAGGATTGGCCCAAAATTCACGGTACAATGGAACCTATCTTTTCTTCTTTGATCTATACAACCTATGTGGCGTATTTGCTTGTAGAGGAAGGTAAAGTTTATATTGCTGCATGTATTTATATATATATATATATATATATATATATATATATATATATATACATTTTGGCTACCCTTTTAGGGGGCACCTGACATCTGGGGCAGGAAAGACTGGGGAAAATGGCGTCGGCTGCATCTTTTGTGCCTCTGGCAACCTGGCGTTGGGGTGGGGGCGACAGCGGCCGACGCGGGACCTGGGACTTTGGGGTTCGGGCTGACTGGGGGCAACCTGCCAGCAAGATTGACCAGGTGTGGTGACTGCTACAGTGAATACACTCAAACATCTACATTTATGGTAAGTTTATACAACTGCACTTTTCTCTGAACACTGGAGTACATGGCTTCTCAATCTTGATAGCACAACTTGCAAGGCTTTACATGATGAAACTGCAGTAGTACCTAAGAAACAGATGGTGCCAACAAGCCCAGTCCATGGTGTGTCCCATCCCCTTTCTACCCTGTATCAAGAAAGAGTTCTCATGGTGGATAAAATAGACAAATCTCAGCCTGGGGGTTCCTTTCAAGCTGGAACTAGGCACCAAGGTGGTCAGCAGAGATTTCTGAGATACAGGCTTGGATGCTCACTTGGGGAACTGAGGATCCAAGGGAACTGGGACAAAACTTAGATGAAAAAGTACATCAGTATACAGGAAGTTATAGCAGTAGTTTTAGCTAGCAAAGCCTTCATATCAGTTTGGCAAATAGAGATTCTGCATATCCACACAGACAACATCTCAATGATGTCATCAACAAACATGGAGGAAGACACTATTATCTCTTGTGCAGGCTGGCTATGGAGGTTCAGTAGCTCACTCAGGAATCAGGCATAATCTTTAGGGCATTTTGTATTCGGTTTTGGAAAGCATTCTGGTAGACCACTTGAGCCAAGCAGAGGTAGACTTTCATGAATGGATATTGCACAGACTGGCATTTTTGGATTTGGTTTACAGGTAGGGTATACCAGAAACAGATATTTTTACTTGTCAAGATGACAGGCAACTTCAAAATTTGCACTGGGCTTACAAAATTGCACTGGGTCACCAATTACACAGGCCTAAGCAGCAGGTACCTTCTTACTAAACTGGACAGCCTATTTCTGTGTGCCTTTCCTCCAATTTCTCTTTTCCTTAAGGCTTTCATTAAGGTAAATGAGGCCAGGTTAAAGTGCTACCTATAATTATCATCTTTTATGGCTGAGGCAATACTTGTTCTCTTACCTTCCAAGTATGGCAAGGACGGAGTAGGTACTGGTACCTCAGCATGTAAGTCTGTTATTAAGCAACATTCAGCTCTTTAGGGTGACTAATCAAACTTTTTAAAGTACTGCATTGCATCATAGGTTAGTGGATATGTAAAGTTAAACTTTATTCAGAAAAATAACACACACACACGAAAAGATATCTCTACCACACTGTCTTTTAAGGTCTAATCAAGAAGGCGGTGTGGCCGATACCATTTTTTTGTTATTTTTCTGAAAAAAAGTTTAGTTTTAAATATTTGGGCAGCAGCATGTGAACCTCTTGAAGCAAAAGCAAGGGTCACTTGTACACCTTAACCAGAAGCCTCTAAGGCTGGCCACTTGGATGACATAATTCTTAGTTACCAGAGCCACATGCTTTCAGAGGACATATTTTTTCTGCCTTAGGGTATTCTAGAAGGCAAATTAAATGTATGTAATTTGCATCAACACAGAAAATATTCTCCCCTTAGTGCAGGAGGAGGGGTCTGAACCTGAATCCGACTTTAGTGTCCAAGATCCTTAAAATATCTGTCACACTTTTATAAGTTAGGATTGGTTTAAGCCATCCTCTCTTTATTTTATCCTAGCAATACAGCAGTTCTTCAAGGGTGGCCACGGTGGTGCAGTGGTTAGCATTGTCGCCTCACAGCAAGAGGTTCTCCGGTTCAATCCTCAGCTGGGGTGCCTTCTGTGCGGAGTCCGCATGTCCTCCCTGTGGTCGCGTGGGTTTCCTCCGGGTGCTCCAGTTTCCTCCCACATCCCAAAGACATGCTGCAGGTAGATTGGACACTCTAAATTGGCCCCAGGTGTGAGTGTGTGAGTGTGTGTGTGTGTGTGTGTGTGTGTGTGTGTGTGTGTGTGTGTGTGTGTGTGTGTGTGTGTGTGCCTTCTGTGGAAGGTTGGGTGCCGGGCTGGCAACTCAACACTGTAAAATTCCACTGCCAATCATGAGCGGACAGGTGATCCGCTGCGGCGACCCCTAACCGGGAAAAGCCAAAAGAAGAAGAAGAAGACCTGTGTTAGCTTGTATTGCAGTAGTGCTGCAGGAAATAAAATAAAAAGGGGAAAATGCAAATGAATATATGAAGCATGAATAAAATGTTCCCAGTAACACAGTTCAGAAACAGTACAGCCACTATTCACAGTTATTAATCATAGTCATACAGTAACAATGCAGTTAAACAATTAAAAAGATTATGACTAATTATCATGTAAATGTTTCCTATGTGCAAATTAGCATAGTAGTTAAATCAAAGTAGTGATTCATGACTAACAGATATGTGAAATTTGAGAGCAATTACAGGTGTTATAACTGTGCCTTTTCCACATAAGCATAATTATTATTTATTTATTTATTTGACATTTGTTAATCAGGTTGGTCCAACTGAGCCAAGGGCCCATTTTTAGTGGAGACCCATGGAGAAAAGCTCCAAAAAATATGGAAACAAACTTAACAAACAGATACATAGATGAAAAAGATACATACTTGTGGTAGATCACACAATAAAACAAAAAGATACATTCATATAATACAAGGGGAAGCATAAGAATAGAAGGGTATGGAATTTCAAATTAAATTCCATGCTGTATCAACATCTGGACATTTGGTGCTAGTCTAACTCTTTTTGCTTATATCTCTTTGAGTAAGTCACATAAAATCTTAATGGCTCAACACTATTAAGGAAAAAATGATTTTCTTTGCTTTACACAATACCTGAAATGTATCAGCAACACTCAGAGGCCTAACTTATATTAGACATGGTGATGGTCTTTTAGGGGGAATGTAAAGCCCTGTGCATGTTGTAAAAAATGAGAGCTTCTGAACTGATGTAGGTGTATTCTGCACTGCCTTTGTTAACTTATCGCTGAAGTAGTCTTCTACTAGGCCTCTAATTATGATATTGTCTCTTCTTGACCTTCACTCAAATAATGCAATGGCTTTTTAAAGGAGAGTGACTGATTTTTTCTAAATGGTTTAATTTAAGAAGCATTGAATTATGACATTCTTACAGCCTTTTCTTATATTCAAATATTCTTGTAGCAGGACTTTGAATAGGAGTTTTAATGTCTGCTAAGTCAGATTGTTAAGTTACAAACAGAAGTGCATAATGGCACTAATTATGTTTATTTGGCAGCTTGGCTTAGTATTGGCCACTGTCTTCAACACCAAATGCAAGTGAAACAATGAAAAAGGAGAATCCAGTTCCTCCCAATCCATATCATGATTTTTACTCCATAAGTTGTAAAGAATGCATATCTTCAAGTCAGCAAATTTATTTTCACAATAAGTGCTTCATCCTTCTAATTTATAGGTTCATAGGTAAGTACTAGGCTAGCTGCCATTGCAGGCTAATTTAAGCCTAGCCATTTTCCCTTTCTGTGCTCAAATTAACCTATCCCAGTTGAATAGAGATTGGCCTCACCCATACCATGGTTGTTAATTATATATTGCCCCTACTGAGAATAACTGGGATCATACCATAGATAATTTGAGGGGACCCATGCATAGGATAAAGCATTTAAGAGCTGCATCTTCCCATTAATGGTACAGGGGGCAGTCCTTGGGGTACATTTTCTGTTTCCCATCCATATACCCAAGTTTCACTTGACTATGGACAGGGATGGACTTTGTTTTATGTGGATGGGGAGTCTGTTCCAAACCAGTGGTATCCTCTGCAAAATATACCTGTTCCTCCAAAGCATTCTGTTACAGAAGAGGTCTACATCTCTAGACTGAGTATTTCTGATGCCATTTAACTTGCTAATGTGAAGTAAATCCATCAGTACTGGGAAAGAGGCCTTGTATACCAGACAAAGGTCACCCCTTAGCAGTCTGTAGGCTACCCAGTATAGTGACAGGGCTTTGAGTTGGTCCATGTAGGATATGTTGTTTAGGCCTTGTATCATTTTAGTAAGTTATCTTTGTGGACGTTCTAGTTGTTGGATGTGCCTAGACAGATATATGCCAAAGGGGAGATTATATTCAATGACTGGCCTAATGAAGGCTGAGTAAAGGGGGACAGTGACATCCCTATATCTAGACACAATCCCTTTGTTTATAAGTTGTGCAATATAGAAGGACTTTCTTGCAGCCATGGACATTTGCTGGTCAAAAGTTAGGTCATGGTCCACATAAGTTCCCAAATCCTGAAAAACTGTGTCAACTCTTAGGGGCATATTGCCAGTGTGGTAGTTCCCTGGGGTAGATGACTTCCCTAAGGATACAATAATGCATTTTTGGCATTTAGTTTCAGTCCATAATTTTGGCACCAGTTATTTATTTGGGACAAACCTTCCTACAGGATGAATAAGTCATTTGGGGATTCAATGACTGCTCCTAGCTTGCAGTCATCTGCAATCTTAGTCAGCCAGAGCCCTTGGGTATTGGCTTTTACTTCAGTAAAGAAGATACCAAATAGTAGAGGTCCCAGCACAGAACCCTTGGGGAATCTATTGTTGACTGGTTTCCTTGTGGAGGTAACTTCCCCTGTTTTGAATTCCAATATCCTTTCTATGAGCCAGTTGGCAAGCTAGTGGGTGACATAGGGGTTTATTCCTAGTTTACTTAGCTCTTCTAATATACCTGAGTGGGGAACTGTGTCAAAAGCCTTGGTCAGGCCGAGGTATGAAGTGTGTACCATTTTGCCTTCATCCATTGCTTTGGATAACTTTTTTTAAAAAATCCACCATTGGAGTAACCATGATCTGCTCTTGATGAATCCAAACTGAGATGAGTCCAATGGTTGGATGTTTTCTCTATAAAATAGCGGGAGTGTGGGGGGCTTGCTCCACTGCAAAACTCCCTTTGTAGTGTGTCTTTTTTGTTTTATCACCAGTTCCGTGAACTGGTATTTGCGAAAGTGCACTTTCAGTTAAGTGCACTTTCACATAAATGGGGGTCGTACTTCTGTCTTTCAAAAGAATAGGCTTTCCACAAACAGAAATAGACCCACCCATGCTGATATATTGGCTCTTCTAGAAGTTTCCAATTAGAAGGATTTCTTCTTTACAGAACCCTACTTGAAATTGCCCTGATTGTAAAAATAACTGTCATATACTGGTACTGCAATCAAATAATAATTGATTTTCTATTGCTAAATTTGTCTTATCCCTTGATATGTTATAACCATGCAGTAACTGTACATCCATTTTCAATCCTTTTCACTGAGTTTATTCGACTTCCTTTCCAAGCCACTAGTCCCCTCACAAATATTTGGTTCTCCAAATGCACCAGTCAGTCATCTTGAATGTTCAGATCAATACAGCCTTCCCAACCTCCAGTCCATAACAGCATTTTATCCAAATGTATGTATAGGTCATAAAACAGAGTAATATTTAGACAGTACATGTCTTATAGCTGTTTTCTCCAAAATTGTAAAATCTCTTCTGTCTCCAGGCTATCATCGTATATCACTTCAGAGAAGAAATGAAATAAGGCCATGACCTGTGGGAACCCAGACCAGTGTTGCCCACTGCAGTCCTCAGTGACAAACAACATTAAGAAGAAAATCCTGTTGCTTGTTTATATCCTCAGCCCTATACTTGAATTTTACAGTGCCATTGATTTTACAAGTTACTATGTCTAACAGGAATATATTTAAATCATTGAATACCAACTGTAACAAATATTCAGATGTCAGTCACAGACTGTCAAAAATCCACATTAATGTAACAAAAGCTATTTTCAATTCAAAACATTATTCTCTGTCTCGGCTTTTCCCGGTTAGGGGTCGCCACAGCGGATCACCTTGTCAGCTCATGACTGGTAGTGGAGCTTTTACGGTGTCGAGTTGCTAGCCCGGTGCCCAACTTTCCATAGAAGGCACACATATGCATGCACTCACACCTAGGGCCAATTTTAGCATGTCCAATCCACTTGCAGCATGTCTTTGGGGATGTGGGCGGAAACTGGAGCTCCTGGAGGAAATCCACATGACCACAGGGAGGACATGCAGACTCCACACAAAAGACACCCCAGCCAAAGATCGAACCGGAGAGCCTCTTGCTGTGAGACATCAACGCTAACCGCTTCACCACTGTGGCTGTCCAGTTCAAAACATTATAAAACCATAAAACCATATAATACCTGACATGCAGCACATCGTAATGCACATCGACCACAGAGAAACACAGCTTTGTGCAGTATAACAGAATCCACACCCTACATCCTTAGATTCAAGTCACATATTTGTAGAAACTTCAAAAGACCATAACAAGATTAATTGTGTAGAATTTACCAAAATTTAAACTTCTAAAATAATGTTTGCAATGTGTTAGTTTAGCATCATTTGCTAAGATATGATAAATGCAGTCCATTCAAATAATATAAACAGGAAGTAAATAGTAATTTGAGTCTGAAAGAACTTTGGCATACTGGGTGTAACATTGAAACAGTCAAAAGTTATGTATTTTTCAGTGAAGTTGCATCACAAATTCAATTCATCCATAAGTAGCTGCATATGTTGTAACACATAAAACAAAATTAAATCTTTACTTTTATTCTCTAAAGTGAAATTGAATCCATTTTACAAACGAGTGCTTATACAGTAGCTGCAAACCTGTTCCAACAGCATTTAAACCTAAATGGCACATCAGCATTCTTAAATAATCTGCTCCTTTCAGATAAGTTATATAGCAAAGTTAGGTCTTTGCAAGACAGTTGCTTGTGATAATGAAGCAAATACTATTTTATGCCTTTTTACACCAAGTTTAAATAATAACCATTTTAGAAAGAATCTGTAGAAGTCTGCTGTTTGTAATTGTAACATAAATTAGCATGCAGGGAAGTAAGTAAATGTATTGCTGATGTCCCTACTATCGATAACATGCTGTTTTCTTCTGCATTATATTGGTCTTGGCATTCATATATGATACCTGTAGAACAGAGCGTGTGTATATACCTTTAACAAGCATTTCTAGATGTTGGCACATGCATATAAATAGTGAGCACGTGCAGGCAGTAGTGCCATTTTGAGAGAACAGCCAGAGTGTTAACACGTATGAGTGTCGTAGTCAGCTAGAGCCCTTGGGTATTGGCTTTTACTTCAGTAAAGAAGATACCAAATAGTAGAGGTCCCAGCACAAAACCCTTGGGGAATCTATTGTTGAATGGTTTCCTTGTGGAGATAACTTCCCCTCTTTTGATTTCCTGTATCCTGTCTGTGAGCCACTTGGCAAGCTAGTGGGTGGCATAGGGGTTTATTCTTAGTTTACTTAGCTCTTCTACTATACCTGAGTGGGGAACTGTGTCAAAAGCCTTGGTCAGGCCGAGAGATGCAGTGTCTACCATTTTGCCTTCATCCATTGCTTTGGATAACTTTTTTAAAAAAATCCACAATTGGAGTAACCATGATCTGCTCTTGATGAATCTAAACTGAGATGAGTCCAATGGTTGGATGTTCCCTCTATAAAATAGCGGGGGTGTGGGGGGCTTGCTCCCCTGTCAAAACTCCCTTGGTAGTGTGTCTTTTTTGTTTTATTACCGGTTCAGTGAACTGGTATTCGCGAAAGTGCACTTTCACGTAAATGGGGTCATATTTCTGTCTTTTAAAAGAAGACACTTTCCACAAACAGAAGTAGACCCATCCATGCTGATATATTGGCTCTTCTAGAAGTTTCCAATTAGAAGGATTTCTTCTTTACAGAACCCTACTTGAAATTGCCCTGCTTGTAAAAATAACTGTCATATACTGATACTGCAATCAAATAATTATTGATTTTCTATTGCTAAATTTGTCTTATCCCTTGAAATGTTATAACCATGCAGTAACTGTACATCCCTTTTCAATCCTTTTCACTGAGTTTATTCGACTTCCATTCCAAGTCACTAGCCCCCTCATAGGTATTTGGTTCTCTAAATGCACCAGTCAGTCATCTTGAATTTTCAGATCAATACAGCCTTCCCAACCTCCAGTCCATAACAGCATTTTATCCGAAATTTATGTATAGGTCATAAAACAGAGTAATATTTAGACAGTACAGGTCTTTATAGCTGTTTCCTCCAAAATTGTAAAATCTCTTCTGTCTCCAGGCTAACATCATATATCACTTCAGAGAAGAAATGAAATAAGGCCATGACCTGTGGGAACCCAGACCAGTGTTGCCCACTGCAGTCCTCAGTGACAAACAGCATTAAGAAGAAAATCCTGTTGCTTGTTTATATCCTTAGCCCTATACTTGAATTTTACAGTGCCATTGATTTTACAAGTTACTATGTCTAACATGAATATATTTAAATCATTGAATACCAACTGTAACAAATATTCAGATGTCAGTCACAGACTGTCAAAAATCCACATTAATGTAACAAAAGATATTTTCAATTCAAAACATTACTCTCTCTCTCTCTCTCTCTGCTTTTCCCGGTTAGGGGTCGCCACAGCGGATCACCTTGTCCGCTCATGATTGGCAGTGGAGCTTTTACGGTGTCGAGTTGCTAGCCCGGCACCCAACCTTCCATAGAAGGCACACATACGCACGCACTCATGCCTAGGGCCAATTTTAGCATGTCCAATCCACTTGCTGCATGTCTTTGGGGGTGTGGGAGGAAACTGGAGCACCTGGAGGAAATCCACATGACCATAGGGAGGACATGCAGACTCCACACAGAAGACACCCCAGCCGAAGATCGAACTGGAGAGCCTCTTGCTGTGAGGCGACAACGCTAACTGCTGCACCACTGTGGCTGTCCAGTTCAAAACATTATAAAACCATAAAACCATATAATACCTGACATGCAGCACATCGTAATGCACATCGACCACAGAGAAACACAGCTTTGTGCAGTATAACAGAATCCACACCCTACATCCCTAGATTCAAGTCAAATATTTGTAGCAACTTCAAAAGACCATAACGATTAATTGTGTAGAATTTACCAAAATTTAAACTTCTAAAATAATGTTTGCATTGTGTTAGTTTAGCATCATTTGCTAAGATATGATAAATGCAGTCCATTCAAATAATATAAACAGCAAGTAAATAGTAATTTGAGTCTGAAAGAACTTTGGCTTACTGGGTGTAACATTGAAACAGTCAAAAGTTATGTATTTTTCAGTCAAGTTGCATCACAAATTCCATTCATCCATAAGTAGCTGCATATGTTGTAACACATAAAAGAAAATTAAATCTTTGCTTTTATTCTTTAAAGTGAAATTGAATCCATTTTACAAAGGAGTACTTATGCAGTAGCTGCAAACCTGTTCCAACAGCATTTAAACCTAAATGGCGCATCAGCATTCTTAAATAATCTGCTCCTTTCAGATAAGTTATATAGCAAAGTTAGGTCTTTGCAGGACAGCTGTTTGTGATAATGAAGCAAATATTATTTTATGTATTTTTAAACCAAGTTTAAATAATAACCATTTTAGAAAGAATCTATAGAAGTCTGCTGTTTGTAATTGTAAAATAAATTAGCATGCAGGGAAGTAATTAAATGTATTGCTGATGTCCCTACTATCGACAACATGCCGTTTTCTTCTGCATTATATTGGTCCTGGCATTCATATATGATACCTGTAGAACAAAGCGTGTGTATATACCTTTAAGAAGCATTTCTAGATGTTGGCACATGCATATAAATAGTGAGCACGTGCAGGCAGTAGTGCCATTTTGAGAGAACAGCCAGAGTGTTAACACGTATGAGTGTCATAGTCAGCTAGTGCCCTTGGGTATTGGCTTTTACTTCAGTAAAGAAGATACCAAATAGTAGAGGTCCCAGCACAGAACCCTTGGGGAATCTATTGTTGACTGGTTTCCTTGTGGAGGTAACTTCCCCTGTTTTGATTTCCTGTATCCTATATGTGAGCCAGTTGGCAAGCTAGTGGGTGACATAGGGGTTTATTCTTAGTTTACTTAGCTCTTCTACTATACCTGAGTGGGGAACTGTGTCAAAAGCCTTGGTCAGGCCGAGGAATGCAGTGTGTACCATTCTGCCTTCATCCATTGCTTTGGATAACTTTTTAAAAAAAATCCACAATTGGAGTAACCATGATCTGCTCTTGATGAATCTAAATTTAGATGAGTCCAATGGTTAGATGTTCCCTCTATAAAAATGCGGGGGTGTTGAGGGGCTTGCTCCCCTGTAAAACTCCCTTTGTAGTGTGTATTTTTTGTTTTATTACCGGTTCAGTGAACTGGTATTCGCGAAAGTGCACTTTCAGTTAAGTGCACTTTCACGTAAATGGGGTCGTACTTCTGTCTTTCAAAAGATCAGGCTTTCCACAAACAGAAGTAGACTCATCCATGCTGATATATTGGCTCTTCTAGAAGTTTCCAATTAGAAGGATTTCTTCTTTACAGAACCCTACTTGAAATTGCCCTGCTTGTAAAAATAACTGTCATATACTGATACTGCAATCAAATAATAATTGATTTTCTATTGCTAAATTTGTCTTATCCCTTGAAATGTTATAACCATGCAGTAAGTGTACATCCCTTTTCAATCCTTTTCACTGAGATTATTCGACTTCCATTCCAAGCCACTAGCCCCCTCACAAATATTTGGTTCTCCAAATGCACCAGTCAGTCATCTTGAATTTTCAGATCAATACAGCCTTCCCAACCTCCAGTCCATAACAGCATTTTATCCAAGTGTATGTATAGGTCATAAAACAGAGTAATATTTAGACAGTGCAGGTCTTATAGCTGTTTCCTCCAAAACTGTAAAATCTCTTCTGTCTCCAGGCTAACATCATATATCACTTCAGAGAAGAAATGAAATAAAGCCATGACCTGTGGGAACCCAGACCAGTGTTGCCAACTGCAGTCCTCAGTGACAAACAGCATTAAGAAGAAAATCCTGTTGCTTGTTTATATCCTCAACCCTATACTTGAATTTTACAGTGCCATTGATTTTACAAGTTACTATGTCTAACATGACTACATTTAAATCATTGAATACTAACTGTAACAAACATTCAGATGTCAGTCACAAACTGTCAAAAATCCACATTAATGTAACAAAAGCTATTTACAATTCAAAACATTATTCTCTCTCTCTCTGCTTTTCCATGTTAGGGGTCGCTGCAGCGGATTACCTTGTCCGCTCATGATTGGCAGTGGAGCTTTTACAGTGACGAGTTGCTAGCCCGGCACCCAACCTTCCATAGAAGGCACACATACACACGCACTCACGCCTAGGGCCAAGTTTAGCATGTCCAATCCACTTGCTGCATGTCTTTGGGGGTGTGGGTGGAAACCGGAGCACCTGGAGGAAATGCACATGACCACAGGGAGGACATGCAGTCTCCACACAGAAGACACCCCAGCCGAAGATCGAACTGGAGAGCCTCTTGCTGTGAGGCGACAATGCTAACTGCTGCACCACTGTGGCTGTCCAGTTCAAAACATTATAAAACCATAAAACCATATAATACCTGACATGCAGCACATCGTAATGCACATCGACCACAGAGAAACACAGCTTTGTGCAGTATAACAGAATCCACACCCTTCATCCTTAGATTCAAGTCAAATATTTGTAGCAACTTCAAAAGACCATAACGATTAATTGTGTAGAATTTACCAAAATTTAAACTTCTAAAATAATGTTTGCATTATGTTAGTTTAGCGTCATTTGCTAAGATATAACAAATGCAGTCCATTCAAATAATATAAACAGGAAGTAAATAGTAATTTGAGTCTGAAAGAACTTTGGCTTACTGGGTGTAACACTGAAACAGTCAAAAGTTATGTATTTTTCAGTGAAGTTGCATCACAAATTCTATTCTTCCATAAGTAGCTGCATATGTTGTAACACATAAAACAAAATTAAATCTCTGCTTTTATTCTCTAAAGTGAAAGTGAATCCATTTTACAAAGGAGTACTTATACAGTAGCTGCAAACCTGTTCCAACAGCATTTAAACCTAAATGGCACATCAGCATTCTTAAATAATCTGCTCCTTTCAGATAAGTTATATAGCAAAGTTAGGTCTTCGCAAGACAGCTGCTTGTGATAATGAAGCAAATACTATTTTATGTCTTTTGTACACCAAGTTTAAATAATAACCATTTTAGAAAGAATCTGTAGAAGTCTGCTGTTTGTAATTGTAACATAAATTAGCATGCAGGGAAGTAAGTAAATGTATTGCTGATGTCCCTACTATCGATAACATGCTGTTTTCTTCTGCATTATATTGGTCTTGGCATTCATATATGATACCTGTAGAAGAGAGCGTGTGTATATACCTTTAACAAGCATTTCTAGATGTTGGCACGTGCATATAAATAGTGAGCACGTGCAGGCAGTAGTGCCATTTTGAGAGAACAGCCAGAGTGTTAACACGTATGAGTGTCGTAGTCAGCTAGAGCCCTTGGGTATTGGCTTTTACTTCAGTAAAGAAGATACCAAATAGTAGAGGTCCCAGCACAGAACCCTTGGGGAATCTATTGTTGAATGGTTTCCTTGTGGAGATAACTTCCCCTGTTTTGATTTCCTGTATCCTATCTGTGAGCCAGTTGGCAAGCTAGTGGGTGACATAGGGGTTTATTCTTAGTTTACTTAGCTCTTCTACTATACCTGAGTGGGGAACTGTGTCAAAAGCCTTGGTCAGGCCGAGGGATGCAGTGTGTACCATTCTGCCTTCATCCATTGCTTTGGATAACGTTTTAAAAAAAATCCACAATTGGAGTAACCATGATCTGCTCTTGATGAATCTAAACTGAGGTGATTCCAATGGTTGGATATTCCCTCTATAAAATAGCGGGGGTGTGGGGGGCTTGCTCCCCTGTCAAAACTCCCTTGGTAGTATGTCTTTTTTGTTTTATTACCGGTTCAGTGAACTGGTATTCGCGAAAGTGCACTTTCAGTTAAGTGCACTTTCACGTAAATGGGGTCGTACTTCTGTCTTTCAAAAGATCAGGCTTTCCACAAACAGAAGTAGACCCATCCATGCTGATATATTGGCTCTTCTAGAAGTTTCCAATTAGAAGGATTTCTTCTTTGCAGAACCCTACTTGAAATTGCCCTGCTTGTAAAAATAACTGTCATATACTGATACTGCAATCAAATAATAATTGATTTTCTATTGCTAAATTTGTCTTATCCCTTGAAATGTTATAACCATGCAGTAAGTGTACATCCCTTTTCAATCCTTTTCACTGAGATTATTCGACTTCCATTCCAAGCCACTAGCCCCCTCACAAATATTTGGTTCTCCAAATGCACCAGTCAGTCATCTTGAATTTTCAGATCAATACAGCCTTCCCAACCTCCAGTCCATAACAGCATTTTATCCAAGTGTATGTATAGGTCATAAAACAGAGTAATATTTAGACAGTGCAGGTCTTATAGCTGTTTCCTCCAAAACTGTAAAATCTCTTCTGTCTCCAGGCTAACATCATATATCACTTCAGAGAAGAAATGAAATAAAGCCATGACCTGTGGGAACCCAGACCAGTGTTGCCAACTGCAGTCCTCAGTGACAAACAGCATTAAGAAGAAAATCCTGTTGCTTGTTTATATCCTCAACCCTATACTTGAATTTTACAGTGCCATTGATTTTACAAGTTACTATGTCTAACATGACTACATTTAAATCATTGAATACTAACTGTAACAAACATTCAGATGTCAGTCACAAACTGTCAAAAATCCACATTAATGTAACAAAAGCTATTTTCAATTCAAAACATTATTCTCTCTCTCTCTCTCTCTCTGCTTTTCCATGTTAGGGGTCGCTGCAGCGGATTACCTTGTCCGCTCATGATTGGCAGTGGAGCTTTTACAGTGACGAGTTGCTAGCCCGGCACCCAACCTTCCATAGAAGGCACACATACACACGCACTCACGCCTAGGGCCAAGTTTAGCATGTCCAATCCACTTGCTGCATGTCTTTGGGGGTGTGGGTGGAAACCGGAGCACCTGGAGGAAATGCACATGACCACAAGGAGGACATGCAGTCTCCACACAGAAGACACCCCAGCCGAAGATCGAACTGGAGAGCCTCTTGCTGTGAGGCGACAACGCTAACTGCTGCACCACTGTGGCTGTCCAGTTCAAAACATTATAAAACCATAAAACCATATAATACCTGACATGCAGCACATCGTAATGCACATCGACCACAGAGAAACACAGCTTTGTGCAGTATAACAGAATCCACACCCTACATCCCTAGATTCAAGTCAAATATTTGTAGCAACTTCAAAAGATCATAACGATTAATTGTGTAGAATTTACCAAAATCTAAACTTCTAAATTAATGTTTGCATTGTGTTAGTTTAGCGTCATTTGCTAAGATATAACAAATGCAGTCCATTCAAATAATATAAACAGGAAGTAAATAGTAATTTGAGTCTGAAAGAACTTTGGCTTACTGGGTGTAACACTGAAACAGTCAAAAGTTATGTATTTTTCAGTGAAGTTGCATCACAAATTCTATTCATCCATAAGTAGCTGCATATGTTGTAACACATAAAACAAAATTAAATCTCTGCTTTTATTCCCTAAAGTGAAAGTGAATCCATTTTACAAAGGAGTACTTATACAGTAGCTGCAAACCTGTTCCAACAGCATTTAAACCTAAATGGCACATCAGCATTCTTAAATAATCTGCTCCTTTCAGATAAGTTATATAGCAAAGTTAGGTCTTCGCAAGACAGCTGCTTGTGATAATGAAGCAAATACTATTTTATGTCTTTTGTACACCAAGTTTAAATAATAACCATTTTAGAAAGAATCTGTAGAAGTCTGCTGTTTGTAATTGTAACATAAATTAGCATGCAGGGAAGTAAGTAAATGTATTGCTGATGTCCCTACTATCGATAACATGCTGTTTTCTTCTGCATTATATTGGTCTTGGCATTCATATATGATACCTGTAGAAGAGAGCGTGTGTATATACCTTTAACAAGCATTTCTAGATGTTGGCACGTGCATATAAATAGTGAGCACGTGCAGGCAGTAGTGCCATTTTGAGAGAACAGCCAGAGTGTTAACACGTATGAGTGTCGTAGTCAGCTAGAGCCCTTGGGTATTGGCTTTTACTTCAGTAAAGAAGATACCAAATAGTAGAGGTCCCAGCACAGAACCCTTGGGGAATCTATTGTTGAATGGTTTCCTTGTGGAGATAACTTCCCCTGTTTTGATTTCCTGTATCCTATCTGTGAGCCAGTTGGCAAGCTAGTGGGTGACATAGGGGTTTATTCTTAGTTTACTTAGCTCTTCTACTATACCTGAGTGGGGAACTGTGTCAAAAGCCTTGGTCAGGCCGAGGGATGCAGTGTGTACCATTCTGCCTTCATCCATTGCTTTGGATAACGTTTTAAAAAAAATCCACAATTGGAGTAACCATGATCTGCTCTTGATGAATCTAAACTGAGATGATTCCAATGGTTGGATATTCCCTCTATAAAATAGCGGGGGTGTGGGGGGCTTGCTCCCCTGTCAAAACTCCCTTGGTAGTATGTCTTTTTTGTTTTATTACCGGTTCAGTGAACTGGTATTCGCGAAAGTGCACTTTCAGTTAAGTGCACTTTCACGTAAATGGGGTCGTACTTCTGTCTTTCAAAAGATCAGGCTTTCCACAAACAGAAGTAGACCCATCCATGCTGATATATTGGCTCTTCTAGAAGTTTCCAATTAGAAGGATTTCTTCTTTGCAGAACCCTACTTGAAATTGCCCTGCTTGTAAAAATAACTGTCATATACTGATACTGCAATGAAATAATAATTGATTTTATATTGCTAAATTTGTCTTATCCCTTGAAATGTTATAACCATGCAGTAAGTGTACATCCCTTTTCAATCCTTTTCACTGAGTTTATTTGACTTCCATTCCAAGCCACTAGCCCACTCACAAATATTTGGTTCTCCAAATGCACCAGTCAGTCATCTTGAATTTTCAGATCAATACAGCCTTCCCAACCTCCAGTCCATAACAACATTTTATCCAAGTGTATGTATAGGTCATAAAACAGAGTTATATTTAGACAGTGCAGGTCTTATAGCTGTTTCCTCCAAAACTGTAAAATCTCTTCTGTCTCCAGGCTAACATCATATATCACTTCAGAGAAGAAATGAAATAAAGCCATGACCTGTGGGAACCCAGACCAGTGTTGCCAACTGCAGTCCTCAGTGACAAACAGCATTAAGAAGAAAATCCTGTTGCTTGTTTATATCCTCAACCCTATACTTGAATTTTACAGTGCCATTGATTTTACAAGTTACTATGTCTAACATGACTACATTTAAATCATTGAATACTAACTGTAACAAACATTCAGATGTCAGTCACAAACTGTCAAAAATCCACATTAATGTAACAAAAGCTATTTTCAATTCAAAACATTATTCTCTCTCTCTCTGCTTTTCCATGCAGTGGATTACCTTGTCCGCTCATGATTGGCAGTGGAGCTTTTACAGTGACGAGTTGCTAGCCCGGCACCCAACCTTCCATAGAAGGCACACATACACACGCACTCACGCCTAGGGCCAAGTTTAGCATGTCCAATCCACTTGCTGCATGTCTTTGGGGGTGTGGGTGGAAACCGGAGCACCTGGAGGAAATGCACATGACCACAAGGAGGACATGCAGTCTCCACACAGAAGACACCCCAGCCGAAGATCGAACTGGAGAGCCTCTTGCTGTGAGGCGACAATGCTAACTGCTGCACCACTGTGGCTGTCCAGTTCAAAACATTATAAAACCATAAAACCATATAATACCTGACATGCAGCACATCGTAATGCACATCGACCACAGAGAAACACAGCTTTGTGCAGTATAACAGAATCCACACCCTACATCCCTAGATTCAAGTCAAATATTTGTAGCAACTTCAAAAGATCATAACGATTAATTGTGTAGAATTTACCAAAATTTAAACTTCTAAAATAATGTTTGCATTGTGTTAGTTTAGCGTCATTTGCTAAGATATAACAAATGCAGTCCATTCAAATAATATAAACAGGAAGTAAATAGTAATTTGAGTCTGAAAGAACTTTGGCTTACTGGGTGTAACACTGAAACAGTCAAAAGTTATGTATTTTTCAGTGAAGTTGCATCACAAATTCTATTCATCCATAAGTAGCTGCATATGTTGTAACACATAAAACAAAATTAAATCTCTGCTTTTATTCTCTAAAGTGAAAGTGAATCCATTTTACAAAGGAGTACTTATACAGTAGCTGCAAACCTGTTCCAACAGCATTTAAACCTAAATGGCACATCAGCATTCTTAAATAATCTGCTCCTTTCAGATAAGTTATATAGCAAAGTTAGGTCTTCGCAAGACAGCTGCTTGTGATAATGAAGCAAATACTATTTGATGTCTTTTGTACACCAAGTTTAAATAATAACCATTTTAGAAAGAATCTGTAGAAGTCTGCTGTTTGTAATTGTAACATAAATTAGCATGCAGGGAAGTAAGTAAATGTATTGCTGATGTCCCTACTATCGATAACATGCTGTTTTCTTCTGCATTATATTGGTCTTGGCATTCATATATGATACCTGTAGAAGAGAGCGTGTGTATATACCTTTAACAAGCATTTCTAGATGTTGGCACGTGTATATAAATAGTGAGCACGTGCAGGCAGTAGTGCCATTTTGAGAGAACAGCCAGAGTGTTAACACGTATGAGTGTCGTAGTCAGCTAGAGCCCTTGGGTATTGGCTTTTACTTCAGTAAAGAAGATACCAAATAGTAGAGGTCCCAGCACAGAACCCTTGGGGAATCTATTGTTGAATGGTTTCCTTGTGGAGATAATTTCCCCTGTTTTGATTTCCTGTATCCTATCTGTGAGCCAGTTGGCAAGCTAGTGGGTGACATAGGGGTTTATTCTTAGTTTACTTAGCTCTTCTACTATACCTGAGTGGGGAACTGTGTCAAAAGCCTTGGTCAGGCCGAGGGATGCAGTGTGTACCATTCTGCCTTCATCCATTGCTTTGGATAACGTTTTAAAAAAAATCCACAATTGGAGTAACCATGATCTGCTCTTGATGAATCTAAACTGAGATGATTCCAATGGTTGGATATTCCCTCTATAAAATAGCGGGGGTGTGGGGGGCTTGCTCCCCTGTCAAAACTCCCTTGGTAGTATGTCTTTTTTGTTTTATTACCGGTTCAGTGAACTGGTATTCGCGAAAGTGCACTTTCAGTTAAGTGCACTTTCACGTAAATGGGGTCGTACTTCTGTCTTTCAAAAGATCAGGCTTTCCACAAACAGAAGTAGACCCATCCATGCTGATATATTGGCTCTTCTAGAAGTTTCCAATTAGAAGGATTTCTTCTTTGCAGAACCCTACTTGAAATTGCCCTGCTTGTAAAAATAACTGTCATATACTGATACTGCAATGAAATAATAATTGATTTTATATTGCTAAATTTGTCTTATCCCTTGAAATGTTATAACCATGCAGTAAGTGTACATCCCTTTTCAATCCTTTTCACTGAGTTTATTTGACTTCCATTCCAAGCCACTAGCCCACTCACAAATATTTGGTTCTCCAAATGCACCAGTCAGTCATCTTGAATTTTCAGATCAATACAGCCTTCCCAACCTCCAGTCCATAACAGCATTTTATCCAAGTGTATGTATAGGTCATAAAACAGAGTAATATTTAGATAGTGCAGGTCTTATAGCTGTTTCCTCCAAAACTGTAAATTCTCTTCTGTCTCTAGGCTAACATCATATATCACTTCAGAGAAGAAATGAAATAAGGCCATGACCTGTGGGAACCCAGACCAGTGTTGCCCACTGCAGTCCTCAGTGACAAACAGCATTAAGAAGAAAATCCTGTTGATTGTTTATATCCTTAGCCCTATACTTGAATTTTACAGTGCCGTTGATTTTACAAGTTACTATGTCTAACATGACTATATTTAAATCATTGAATACTAACTATAACAAACATTCAGATGTCAGTCACAAACTGTAAAAAATCCACATTAATGTAACAAAAGCTATTTTCAATTCAAAACATTATTCTCTCTCTCTCTCTCTCTCTCTGCTTTTCCATGTTAGGGGTCGCTGCAGCGGATTACCTTGTCCGCTCATGATTGGCAGTGGAGCTTTTACAGTGTCGAGTTGCTAGCCCGACACACAACCTTCCATAGAAGGCACACATAAGCACGCACTCACGCCTAGGGCCAATTTTAGCATGTCCAATCCACTTGCTGCATGTCTTTGAGGGGTGTGGGTGGAAACCGGAGCACCTGGAGGAAATCCACATGACCACAGGGAGGACATGCAGTCTCCACACGGAAGTCACCCCAGCCGAAGATCGAACTGGAGAGCCTCTTGCTGTGAGGCGACAACGCTAACTGCTGCACCACCGAGGCTGTCCAGTTCAAAACATTATAAAACCATAAAACCATATAATACCTGACATGCAGCACATCGTAATGCACATCGACCACAGAGAAACACAGCTTTGTGCAGTATAACAGAATCCACACCCTACATCCCTAGATTCAAGTCAAATATTTGTAGCAACTTCAAAAGACCATAACGATTAATTGTGTAGAATTTACCAAAATTTAAACTTCTAAAATAATGTTTGCATTGTGTTAGTTTAGCGTCATTTGCTAAGATATGATAAATGCAGTCCATTCCAATAATATAAACAGGAAGTAAATAGTAATTTGAGTCTGAAAGAACTTTGGCTTACTGGGTGTAACACTGAAACAGTCAAAAGTTATGTATTTTTCAGTGAAGTTGCATCACAAATTCTATTCTTCCATAAGTAGCTGCATATGTTGTAACACATAAAACAAAATTAAATCTCTGCTTTTATTCTCTAAAGTGAAAGTGAATCCATTTTACAAAGGAGTACTTATACAGTAGCTGCAAACCTGTTCCAACAGCATTTAAACCTAAATGGCACATCAGCATTCTTAAATAATCTGCTCCTTTCAGATAAGTTATATAGCAAAGTTAGGTCTTTGCAAGACAGCTGCTTGTGATAATAAAGCAAATACTATTTTATGTCTTTTGTACACCAAGTTTAAATAATAACCATTTTAGAAAGAATCTATAGAAGTCTGCTGTTTGTAATTGTAACATAAATTAGCATGCAGGGAAGTAAGTAAATGTATTGCTGATGTCCCTACTATCGATAACATGCTGTTTTCTTCTGCATTATATTGGTATTGGCATTCATATATGATACCTGTTGAACAGAGCGTGTGTATATACCTTTAACAAGCATTTCTAGATGTTGGCACGTGCATATAAATAGTGAGCATGTGCAGGAAGTAGTGCCATTTTTAGAGAACAGCCAGAGGGTTAACACGTATGAGTGTCATAGTCAGCTAGAGCCCTTGGGTATTGGCTTTTACTTCAGTAAAGAAGATACCAAATAGTAGAGGTCCCAGCACAGAACCCTTGGGGAATCTATTGTTGAATGGTTTTCTTGTGGAGATAACTTCCCCTGTCTTGATTTCCTGTATCCTATCTGTGAGCCAGTTGGCAAGCTAGTGGGTGACATAGGGGTTTATTCATAGTTTACTTAGCTCTTCTACTATACCTGAGTGGGGAACTGTGTCAAAAGCCTTGGTCAGTCTGAGGGATGCAGTGTGTACCATTTTGCCTTCATCCATTGCTTTGGATAACTTTTTAAAAAAAATCCACAATTGGAGTAACCATAATCTGCTTTTGATGAATCTAAACTGAGATGAGTCCAGTGGTTGGATGTTCCCTCTATAAAATAGCGGGGGTGTGGGGGGCTTGCTCCCCTGTCAAAACTCCCTTGGTAGTGTGTCTTTTTTGTTTTATTACCGGTTCAGTGAACTGGTATTCGCGAAGGTGCACTTTCAGTTAAGTGCACTTTCACGTAAATGGGGTCATACTTCTGTCTTTTAAAAGAAGAGGCTTTCCACAAACAGAAGTAGACCCATCCATGTGGATATATTGGCTCTTCTAGAAGTTTCCAATTAGAAGGATTTCTTCTTTACAGAACCCTACTTGAAATTGCCCTGCTTGTAAAAATAACTGTCATATAATGATACTGCAATCAAATAATAACTGATTTTCTATTGCTAAATTTGTCTTATCCTTTGAAATGTTATAACCATGCAGTAAGTGTACATCCCTTTTCAATCCTGTTCACTGAGTTTATTCGACTTCCATTCTAAGCCACTAGCCCCCTCACAAATATTTGGTTCTCCAAATGCACCAGTCGGTCATCTTGAATTTTCAGATCAGTACAGCCTTCCCAACCTACAGTCCATAACAGCATTTTATCCAAATGTATGTATAGGTCATAAAACAGAGTAATATTTAGAAAATACAGGTTTTATAGCTGCTTCCTCCAAAACTGTAAAATCTCTTCTGTCTCCAGGCTAACATCATATATCACTTTAGAGAAGAAAAGAAATAAGGCCATGACCTGTGGGAACCCAGACCCGTGTTGCCCACTGCAGCCCTCAATGACAAACAACATTAAGAAGAAAATCGTGTTGCTTGTTTATATCCTCAGCCGTATACTTGAATTTTACAGTGCCGTTGATTTTGCAAGTTACTATGTCTAACATGAATATATGTTAAATCATTGAATACCAACTGTAATTAACATTCAGATGTCAGTCACAAACTGTCAAAAATCCACATTAATGTAACAAAAGCTATTTTCAATTTAAAACATTATTCTCTCTCTCTCTCTATTTTCCCGGTTACCTTGTCCGCTCATGATTGGCAGTGGAGCTTTTACAGTATCAAGTTCCTAGCCCGGTGCCCAACCTTCCGAAGAAGGCACACATACGCACGCACTCACACCTAGGGCCAGTTTTAGCATGTCCAATCCATTTGCAGCATGTCTTTGGGGATGTGGTCGGAAACCGGAGCACCCGGAGGAAATCCGCATGACCACAGGGAGGACATGCAGACTCCACACAGAAGACATCTTAGCCGAAGATCAAACCGGAGAGCCTCTTGTTGTGAGGTGACAACGCTAACTGCTGCACCACTGCGGCTGTCCATTTCAAAACATTATAAAACCATATAATACCTGACATGCAGCACATCGTAATGCACATCGACCACAGAGAAACACAGCTTTGTGCAGTATAACAGAATCCACACCCTACATCCCTAGATTCAAGTCAAATATTTGTAGAAACTTCAAAAGACCATAACGATTAATTGTGTAGAATTTACCAAAATCTAAACTTCTAAATTAATGTTTGCATTGTGTTAGTTTAGCATCATTTGCTAAGATATGATAAATGCAGTCCATTCAAATAATATAAACAGGAAGTAAATAGTAATTTGAGTCTGAAAGAACTTTGGCTTACTGGATGTAACATTGAAACAGTCAAAAGTTATGTATTTTTCAGTGAAGTTGCATCACAAATTCCATTCATCCATAAGTAGCTGCATATGTTGTAACACATAAAACAAAATTAAATCTCTGCTTTTATTCTCTAAAGTGAAATTGAATCCATTTTACAAAGGAGTACTTATACAGTAGCTGCAAACCTGTTCCAACAGCATTTAAACCTAAATGGCACATCAACATTCTTAAATAAACTGCTCCTTTCAGATGTTATATAGCAAAGTTAGGTCTTTGCAAGACAGCTGCTTGTGATAATGAAGCAAATACTATTTTATGTCTTTTGTACACCAAGTTTAAATAATAACCATTTTAGAAAGAATCTGTAGAAGTCTGCTATTAGTAATTGTAGCATAAATTAGCATGCAGGGAAGTAAATAAATGTATTGCTGATGTCCCTACTATCGATAACATGCTGTTTTCTTCTGCATTATATTGGTCATGGATTCATATATGATACCTGTAGAACAGAGCGTGTATGTATACCTTTAAGAAGCATTTCCAGATGTAGGCATGTGCATATAAATAGTGAGCATGTGCAGGCAGTAGTGCCATTTTGAGAGAACAGCCAGAGTGTTAACACGTATGAGTGTGGTAGTCACTCTGTTTATAAGTTTATTTAAGTTTTGGCTACAAAATCTCATTCCTGATGTGTTTGTGTATAATAAAGCTTCTTGAACTGAACCCACAGCTGGTCGTTGTGTTTTATCCTGACCGTATGAATGACATGGTGCCAGAACCAGGATTAAGAGAGCAACTTTTTCAAGCTAGGTGCTGCAGAGTTGAAGGTGAAGGTAGATTGAGCTGGCTGATTGAAACAGAGCTCAAACGTTCAAAAAAGGGCCATAAATGAGCACAAGGTAACCAAAACTTGCACAATGTATTTGTTTTGCAAAGAAAATGAAATGGACCATTTGTAACGCACAAAGCGCATTATTATAAACGAAATGTTCAAAATCATGATATTTGATAAAACTAGCAGAAATATTTATATGGCGCCCAGAATTACCTCAGATTTGCATAACAAGCACGTTTAAAGTACAATGAGCACAAGAAAAGTATAATGAGCATGATAAGAGGTTAAAAGGGCATAACGAGTACAATAAAAGGGCAAAATAAGCTTAAAGAGCAAGGCGACTGCATGTTTTTTTGTAAAAGCTCCTTTGTGTTTTCGGCACAAACTACTATTTTGCATTGACGCATAACTAGAGTTGTCCAAAGTATCTCATAGTGTGCAAAGTGTTTGCAGAGTGTGTGCTTTATTACGGTGCAATTATTTCAGAGTTTGCAGTGTACAAAGTACAGTTACATTGCAAAGTGCAGTCAAAGTACAACCATTTTGAAAAGGTTCTTGTGCTGTGCACATTTATTTGCAGAGTGCCACCATTTCAAAGTGTTTCTTACATTGTAGAGAGTTATTTCGCAAATTACAGCCATTTTGAAAAGTTTCTGTGCTGTGTACAGTTTATTTGCAAAGTGCATTCATCATAAAGTGTTTCTTACTCTGAACTTTTTCCACTGTGTGCAATTTATTCACAAAGTGCAGTCATTACAAAGTACTTCGTACTGTGATAAGGAGTGGTTTCATAAAGTATAGTGATTTTAAAGTGTTCTCATGCTACAGAGACTTATTTGGCAAAGTGCAGTTATTTCAATGAGTCTGTTGTGCTATTGAGCATAATTATAAGTACTGGCATAAAGTTTTGGCATATTTACATATGTGTATGTTCGTACATAATTCCAAGCACCTTCACTATTGTAGGGTGATATAGCAGAGGCATTTCACACACCCAGTCTACTTGTGTTTGATCATAATATAACAGAGAACTGGAGAGCATTTGAGCAGGAATACAATATTTCCATACAAGCAGCTTTTTCTGACAAGGATGCATGTACAAGGGCATTCATTTTGCTTAACTTAGCTGGGTCAGTGGCCACTGAGAAAGAACGTTCATTTGTGTATGCGCCAGAAGTATATGCAGTAGAGGGGGAAAATTGCCATATTGTTGTACTGGCTGAATCAAGGGAAGACCCTGAGTGCTTGAAAAGTAAATTTAGAGAAACTTTCAACCCCCCAGACAAATGTTACATTAGAGAGGCACGTATTTTATACAAGAGACCAAAAGCCAAGTGAAACTTTTCCAGCTTATATCACTGACATGAGAAATAAGGCTAAAAGGTGCAGATATGGTGATTTGAAAGATGAGTTGATAAACGACAGGCTTGTGTGTGGTGTTAATAATGCTGCAGTGAGAAAAATTTTACTTCATGACAGCGGTTTAACGTTAAGCAAAGCCATGGAGATTTGGCAAATCCATGAGCTCACAGAAAGCCACAGAAGTAATTTTGCAAGTGATAAGAGCATGGTTTCGGCATGGTTTCAACAGCCTCTAAAGCAAGTGTAGACAACATGCAACACGTGGCAAGCAGAAACAGGCCTTAGCACATGGCAGCTGCAAACCCTGTGGAATTTTCTGGAAGGTGCCATAACTTTCTAGCTAGTTCCAAGACTAGCCCAGCACAATGGGTATGCTCAGTGCAGTATAATGTTGAGTCAGCAAAACCCAAGTCTTATTGTTAACTGTCATAATTGTGGAGCCAACCATGATTCTAAAAGACAGAAGTGCTTAGAAATTGGTCAGTAATGCCACAAGTGTAAAAAATGGAACCACTTTCAAAAGTTTTATAAATCAAGCAAGCCTCATTCATTTATTAGAAAGGTCACTCAAAAAAGCAAGTTGATCATACAGAAAGCTGCAACTCTACTTTCTATGTTGATGGTGTATTTGTGGTCGGTGAAAAGGTTAATGCAGTAGATTTGTTGGCAAAGAATGAAGTATTTTGTACTGTCCTGATCAATGGTAAGACCATGGAGCTCAAAGTAGACACTGGTTCAAAGTGTAATGTTATGTCAGTAGAAACATTTCCTAGAGTGAGAGCTAGTGAGCAACTTAATGTGGCCCATTGTGCAAAGATTGTTGCTTATGGAGGTGAAGAGATTCATACTGAAGGCTTTGTAGTGGTTTCATGCTATTTGGCTGGTAACAGTTACAGCTTGCAATTTTACATAGTCAGAAGACCTGTGCAGTCATTATTAGGTCTCAGAGACAGTTTAAGGATGAAACTGCTTTCTTTTACCAAAGAAGTACATCATGTAAGCACATGTCCCAGTTCCAGTTTTAATGCAGCTATTTTCTCAGAGTATGCTGATGTTTTCATAGGTTCATAGGTTGGTACTAGGCTATCGGCCCTAGGGCCTGTACAAGCCTAGCCATAACAATTCCCTGGCTATTTGTTCCCGCCTTATTTACTTCCCTGGACCCCTGTCTAGCAGGGCAACAGACATGATCCCTGGGGTCAATTTCCTATCTCCCATCCAGTCGTCAAGGTTCCTTTTGAAGAGGTTAAAACAATGAAAACCTGAACAAACTCGGGAAACCACAGGCTAAAGGCTCTCAGTCCACTCCAGCAAACAACCGTAAATGGTTATAAATTAATTTATTGTGAGTGCTTTTGCTGGTAGAAATTCTCCAGCTTCCCCAGACAAAAACACTTTTACCATTAAACACACTCTTAAAAGTTCATTTGAAAACCAGGCTACCAATGGAATTCATTGATCCTCCTGATGTCATGCAAGCACATTAAAAATTAAAGCTACACAGCATTAAACATTTACAGTTAACATTATAGTCAAAATTCCAGTCCAACAACATACTGACTACAATTTAAAAGCATTCAAAGTTGCCAGTACTATTATGTACTTCTAAATAAAGATGTGCAAATTATGCTTAATTAAAAAATACATAATTAAAAATATATAATTAAAAATATATGTATAAGCACCATATACCACCATCGAGTGCCTATAAATTCTTGCTGTCCATACGATTGTTGTTAAAAACCATAATACTAAACTTGATATTCGTAGTTTGGAAGATGTGACATCCTAGCCAACAGAAATAAAACTAAAATGAAAAATACAATTTGGAACTTACATATGTACATCCAAAATAAAAAAAACGAATAAAGGTCATTTGAACATACATGTGTATAGAATAAACTATACAGACCAGGCTATACTACACCTTATAAATAACAATATGCAATTAACAAATATGAAATTTTATTGGTATAGTGACAGGCAATGCACACATTAGAGCTCACCTAATACAGCATATAAACCACCTTCACCTGGCTAAGGCTTTCTTTTTTAATAAGCATTTTATAGACAAAGCTTCATTTAACCCTGGCAAAGTGTGAGCTCCTGTCCGAATTTACCATGATAATTCAGCTTCCTCCAATGCCAGCTCCCAGGGATCCACTTTTAAATTTCTCTCTATTTTTTTTAAGACTGCAAAGGAATTCCTATGCGTGGCACATTCTAAAATATGTTTTGCCAATGCATTAGTGATGACTGAATTACTGATACTATATGTGTGTTCATAAATTCTTTGTTTAATTTTTCTTTCGGTTTTCCCTATATAGAAAGCCTCACAGTGGTCACAAACTGCTGCGTAGACCACCCCCTGAGAATCACAATTAAATTTAGCATTTAGAACATAATCTCTATCTCTAATTTTTATTACCTTAGTGATTATTCTCTACCTCTTAGTATAGTGGGAGGGGATTGGTATCGTACCCTTTTGACACCAAGGGGGAGAAATGTCCTGTACATCTTTTGTTAATTACTTCATCAAAGAAGAATTCCGTGAAAGCCTGTGGGTAACCCCTCTTACTAAACATAGATTTTAGGAATTCACATTCCATGATGAAGTCTGCAAAGTTGGACACCATTCTTGCTGCACTTACTGCCTGCCCCTTGACTACTGCTTTCTTTTGATGCAGCTGGTGGCAGCTTGAAAAATGCAAGAATGCATTTGAATAGGTAGGCTTACGGAAAATGGTCGTCCTGAATCTAGTATTTACATGATCTTTTGAAAGGTGGATATCGAGATCATCGATTTCTTCATACCCTATTTGATAGGTGAATTCTAAAAAGTTGGTAAACGTTGTGATTTCATCTATAAATGTTTGAATTACAGATGCTTCACCTTTCCATATTAGGAACATGTCATCCTGGTATTGTGTGTACCAGGTAACATGTTCCCTGAATTTCAGATTTTTAAATAAAAATTCTCGTTCCCAATAAGCCATCACACTATTAGCAAAACTACTTCCACAAGGGGCACCCATGGCTACCCCGCTTTTCTGTAAAAAGAACTGATTTTCAAAAAATAAAAAAGTTGTTATTCAGGACCACCTTTAACAATGTTTCGATAACATGGATATCTTTGTTGTCGAGCCCCTTAAGGTGAAGGAACTCCCTAACCCATTCTACACCTAGTTGCTGGGGGATAACAGTATACAAATCTTTAACGTCCACTGTAATGAAAATTAAACCGTCATCATACTCAATATTATTCACATTCTCAAGAAAATGCCAGGAATCATGACAAATTTGAGACTCAGATCTAACAATTGGTTTTAGTTTGGCATCCACAAATTTAGCACACGCATATGTGATGGACTCTCTACCATCCACTATTGGTCTAAAAGGTGGATTGATTAAGTCTTTATGAATCTTGGGGGTCCCAAAGAACTTTGGAATAATGGGTGCTGGCATGATTAAATAGTGTAGAACATCAATATCAATACTCCCTTCCAAAAATAAGTTGTTTAACATATTATTGATAGTCCTATATTCACCATTAATCTGGTTGAGCCTGACTTGTTCATATACAACACTATCTAAAACAGTCTGCATTCTACTAATATAATTATGCTGATCCATAAATATTAACCCCCCCCCCCTTGTCGGGTTTCATAACCCGTACTTTACATATAGTCAGTAGCTCAATGAATGCAAGTTCTTCATTAGTGATATTCTTGAACTTGTTTACATACCATGTATTATTGACCAACAGCCTTCTAAAATCAATTTCACAGGCTTTTTCAAATAGAGCTAAAGTGTCTTGCAACTGTGGGTTGAACAAACTAGATACTTTCAGGTTACTAGTCAATGAGGAGTTAGACCCCATAAGGTAAGAGAGATTCAGTTTGCGAACAGATAGTTTAAGGTCTGTGATGGTTTTAACAAGATTGGCCCTCTTATCAGGCACAAAAGTCAGATCTTTAGAAAAAAAGTTAACCATATCCACCCGAAGGGAATCAAAATTGAAAATCTTGAAATCCCCTTCAGTACTTACTAAAGTTTGTGGCAAGTCTCTTACTATCTCCTCTTCTGGTTCTGCCGTGTCCTGTTCTGGCCCTGCCTCCTGTTGTTGGTATGTCGGTTCGAAGAGTATTGTTGTTGCACTTCGTTCTTCAACCGAAAATCCTGCTGATTTCTGTTGTTACTATGAACAGCAGGATTTTGTCCAGCTATTTGTTCATGTTGTAGAGGCACCTTTCGTTGTTGATTATTCCTGATCCGTTCACTACGGTGGACCCATGGAGTAGAATTATCCATCATACCATTTGTGGACTCATTCAGGTTATTATCTTATAACTCCATGTGGCCCGAGTCAACTCCACTATTGCTAAAAAGAACAACACGTGGGGCGGGGGGGGGGGCTGGATAAGTGGAACCTTTTGAATATTCATTCAGGTCCCTAAGTATTTTCTTCTTTTTGATCTCAATGTTTTTGAACAAGCTGGCCTCAATACTGCTAAAAATGCGTGTATGTTCAAATCTATACCTGTCATAATCCTCTGCATTTATAATATTATGTTCAAGTGTTGTTAAATCCCTTTTGAGTGAAGCAATTTGCTCCAAATAATTCTTAGCTAAAATGCCAAGAAATTCCAAACATTGTTTATCAAAGAGAGCTTTCAGCTCTAAATGAAACGGAGAACCGTTTACTAAGCCCACTGGGTATCGCCACTGACGTAATCTTTTAGGAATTATTTTTTTATGAATGCATTCTTCCAAGTAGGAAATCACCAGTTGAAGTTTCCTACATTTGTATAGCTTCTGGTCAAACTCATTTAGCAACCCCACTAATGAGTTGATAGTACTGTTGTTATTAGTAGCCCTATCACTCAAAATATTACCATTAAAAAAGGAAGTTGTCTCAAAAATACCTCAGTTGTCAGTACTTCGCCAACTCTCTGTGCATCGCCCATTCTATTGATATTATTAGAACTGATTTGACCCCCAGTAGTTGACCTTGGCCGGCCGTCTTCATTCCCCACTTGCAAATGGTTTCACACTTCTGAGGTTCCTCTGATGTTATCGATGGAATTTATATGAAAATGTGGGGGCGACTCCATCTGCTGACTACTAGGTGCACCCGCACCTACATGGGCCGACTGACCATTGCTTGCATCCAGACGTTGCGACAATGTATCAACTTTTTTTAAAAAGTTGCTCCACCAAAATGGCAAGATCACCTGCAGCATTCGCTTACAGGGAAACAGTGGATACGTTGCTACATCCATTCTCCTGTGTAAAGAGAAGTTGTGAAGGAGAACCTAAGCCACTCGCCATTGCAGACCTTAAAACAACGAAAAACTGAACAAACTCGGGAAACCACAGGCTAAAGGCTCTCAGTCCACTCCAACAAACAACCACAAATGGTTATAAATTAATTTATTGTGAGTGCTTTCGCTGGTAGAAATTCTCCAGCTTCCCCAGACAAAAACACTTTTACCATTAAACACACTCTTAAAAGTTCATTTGAAAACCAGGCTACCAATGGAATTCATTGAGCCTCCTGATGTCATGCAAGCACATTAAAAATTAAAGCTACACAGCATTAAACATTCACAGTAAATATTATAGTCAAAATTCCAGTCCAACAACATACTGACTACAATTTAAAAGCATTCAAAGTTGCCAGTACTATTATGTACTTCTAAATAAAGATGTGCAAATTATGCTTAATTAAAAAATACATAATTAAAAATATATGTATAAGCACCATATACCACCATCGAGTGCCCACAAATTCTTGCTGCCCATATGATTGTTGTTAAAAACCATGATGGAACCAATACTAAACTTGATATTCGTAGTTTGGAAGATGTGACATCCTAGCCAACAGAAATAAAACTAAAATGAAAAATACAATTTGGAACTTACATATGTATGCCCAAAATAAAAAATTAATAAAGGCCATTTGAACATACATGTGTATAGAATAAACTATACAGACCAGGCTATACTACACCTTATAAATAACAATTGTTATTTATAAGGTGTAGTATAGCCTGGTCTGTATAGTTTATTCTGTACACATGTATGTTCAAATGACCTTTATTCATTTTTTTTTTTTTTTTTTTTTGGGCGTACATATGTAAGTTCCAAAGTCACCTCTGAGTAGACGATATGCGACAGAGTATAGCTGGAGTTTTTTTAGTCGGTCAGCATAGGGCATCTGCTTTAGGCCTGTGATTGTTTTTAGTGAGGTGTTTCTGCGGCCTTTCCAATTGTTGCAGATGTCTTGTGAGGTACATACTAAATGGGGCGTTATACTCTATGATGGGACTAATGAGGGATGAGTACAGTGGGACAATGACCTCTTTTTTTCTGGATGAAAAGCCCTTAATGATGAGGTGTGCCACATAGAAGGATTTCCTGACTGTTGTGATGTGGTTATCGAAGGTGAGACCACTGTCCACCTGTGTTCCTAAGTCTCTTATCACACTTTCGGTGTTTAGTGTACTGCCACCTATGTGGTAATTCATGGGCACATGGTTTTTCCCAAAGGAGATAACTACACACTTCTTGGCATTGAAAATCCAAAAAAGAAAAACACAAAACTGAATACAAAAACGAAGAGGCAGAGAAACAAATCCACAGTTACTATTTATTGTAAGCGCTTTCGTACATAAAATCCATGCACTTCTTCAGACAACATAAACCAGTATATCAAGACTTATATACTAAGAAACTATGTGTCCCAAATTCACCTATGTGTCTTGCTAAAGCATTAGTACTAATATCCCTGCTTATGCTGTAAATATGTTCATAAATATGCTGTTTAAAGCAACGTTCAGTTTTACCAAGGTAAAAAACTGAACTGAATTTGGGACACAGTTTCCAATTCACCGTTGTGGATAGTATTCCAAAAAATCCGAGAGGGGGACCTTGGCAGCTAAAACTGGAGGAGCGGGAACTTTTATGGCAGTTAGAAACAAATGCATACATTTATCCTGGTTTAAATGATGCTTGTTCCATTAAATGTTTGCTGAAATTGAAGGCTCTAGAAAGGTAAAAAACAGGCTAGCTTAGTTTATGTAGTAATATTAATGATTGGAGCACACAGTTGTATTTATTTACTTATACAAAGAATATATATATATATATATATATATATATATATATATATATATATATATATATATATATATAATACATATTTATATACATAAATATAATTTTTAAATTAGGTTATTTACTTTTAAACATATGTTTATTGTGTAGACAATTTTAAGTATGAAGTTTTTAGGTAGGAATGTTTCTTTAATTGTAAGGGTGTATTTAGCTGTAATTAATTAATTTAATGTAATTGTACGATTAACTGTTTTTTTGTTTCCTATATAAGTCTTGATATACTGGGTTATGTTGTCTGAAGAAGTGCATGGATTTTATGTACGAAAGCGCTTACAATAAATAGTATCTGTGGATTTGTTTCTCTGCCTCTTCATTTTTGTATTCACTTCTTGGCATTGAGCTTGAGCCCATGGCTCTGGCACCAAGCATCTGTTTCTGTAAGGCCATTTTGTAGAATATCCACATCATTTGGGGATTCAATAATGGCTCCCAGTTTGCAGTCATCTGCAAACTTTGTTAGCCAGAGTCCCTTAGTGTTGGCCTGTACTTCAGAGAAGTAGATGCCAAACAAGAGTGGTCCCAGGACTGAACCCTGAGGTACTCCACTTGTCACTTGTCTGGAGCTGGATATGGAGTTGGCTACTTTTACAGTGTGGGTTCTGTCAGTAAGCCAGCTGGCAACCCATCAAGTGACGTAGGGATTAATGCCCAGCTTAGTAAGTTTATCTATGATTCCACAGTGTAGGATGGTGTTGAAGGCCTTGGTGAGGTCCAGATAGGCTGTGTGGACCACCTTACCCTCATCCATGGCTCTGGAGACTGATTCAAAGAAGTCAATCAGGTTCAGGAGACACAATCGGCCCACCAAAACTGGGTGGGGTCCAGAGTTTGAAGGTTGACAATGTCTTTGTTTAAAAGTTCCATGACAATGCGTTCCATGGCCTTGCAGATCAGGCTTGTCAGACTGATGGGATGGTAGTTCCCAGGATCCAAGGTGGATCCCCCCTTGTGGAGTGGGATAACTGTAGCTGTGCACCACTCAGTGGGCACAAAGCCTGAGGTGAGTCTATGATTAAACATGACACTTAGGTGAGGTGCCAGTTTATTTTGTAGTTCATGTAGTACACAGCCTGGGATGTCATCTGTTCCCATGGATGCTGTATTCTTAGCTTGGAAGAGTGCAGTTTTTACCTGTGTGGCTGTGATTACCGGAATTTGGCAATCTTTTGGTATTGAGATGGGCCCTTTAGGGGGTAAGAGGGGGTGAAGTTGACACTGAATCGATCTGCCAGGATATTGGCAATGTCCTTGGGATCAGTATATTTAATGCCATTCTATTGTAGTTCAAAGCAGATCTGAGCATTGCCATTTAGATTCTTGACATAGCTATAGAATGCCTTGTAGTTCTCTTTGGAATCTTTGGCAATTTTATTTTCGTAGCTAGCTTTAGAGGATTTTATGAGGGATCTCAGCTTCTTACTGAGGCTGGTAAGGGAGTTTTTTAATACTGGGATTTTCCTATTTTCTGCAACAGTTTCTTCCTTCTGTTGTATAGTTTGTTTATGACAGGGGACCACCAGATTGGCTTCCTTTTTTTGGAGGAGAGCGTCTTGGTTCTATTTGGGATGGCATGATTCATGCACGAGTGGATGTGCTCATACAGTGCTTTAGTGTAAGATTCGGCAGTCAAACTTTCAGTTCCCGTCTGCATGGGTGTCATGAAGTTTGTCACTTCTGACTTGAGTAGCATGAAGTTGGCCTTGGAGACGTTTTTTTACGGATATTTCCTTACTGGGGGGTGGGGGGGATGTTGATGTCAAAGGTGATTAGCTTATGGTCAGACCTAACCAACGAGGGGGTGACCACTGGTGTGGAGCATCAATTTCCCATGTTGGTAATGACCAGGTCCAGGATATTGGAGCCCATGGTGGGACTATGGATTTGACGACAGGTTAGGCAAACTTCCAGTTGTGTACTACATGAAAGTAGACCCAGAGGTCAGTCCAGTGGTCAGACCAGCAGGGAGAGTTCCAGTAGCTATGCATGACAAAGTCAAGATCCAGTTAGACAAAATGGTGCAGCAAGGTGTGAGTTGTCCTGTCACAGTACCAACTAAATGGGTGTCTTCCATGGTAGCTGCTCATTAGAAAAATTCAGATGAAATCAGAATATGCATTGACCCAAGAGACATGAGCAAGGCATTAAGAAGACCTCATCATCCTATGCGTAGAGTTGAGGAGATTGCCACCCTCATGCCAAATGCCACTGTTTTTTCTGTCTTGGATGCAAACAGTTCATTCTGGCAAGTAATGCTTGATCACAAATCTTTACTACTGACTGCATTCAGTACTCCATTTGGTAGATACAGATTCCTCAGGATAACTTTTGGAATAAATTCTGCCAATGAAGTCTTTCAGCATGCAATGGAGCAAATTTTTTCGGGCTATCTGAGTGCAATAATAGTTGGTGATTTACTAGTTGGAGACAATGGTGAAGCAGAGCATGACAGGAACCCCAGGAATGTTCTGTACAGAGTGCGTGAAGTGAATGTGAAACTCAATTCTCGTAGAAGTTACTTATGTAAGTCATTTGTTTACCAGAATACGCTTACAGCCAGACCCTTCCAAACAAGCAGCCATTCTTGAGATGCCAGCTCCAGACAATGTCCAGTCTTTACAACATTTTCTTGGTATGGTTAACTATTTGGGAAAATTTATCCCTGACTTTAGTGAGTTATCAGTACCTTTAAGAGAGCAGACACACAAAAACTTTGCCTGGTCATGGTTAGAACAGCATCAGAGAGCATTTGATAATCTCAAACAGCAAACTGCCAACCCTACTACATTAAGGTACTATGATGTCCACAAACCAGTAGATGTGCATCATGTTTCACTGTTGCAGTCATTACACTTGGGTTATCCTGCTGGCAGGCTACCCGCAGTCAGCCTGAATTCCAAAGTCCTGGTCCGGCATCGGTTGCTACTGCCTCTTCCCTGACGTCAGTGCGCCAGGGGTATAAAAGATGCAGCCAACGCCATTTTCTTCAGTCTTTCTTGCCGCACGGTGCCCGAAGCAAAAGGAGTTTGCAAGTGCCGGTCGGCTGACTCCTGAGATTTTTGAAATTGAATTTCAGAACCGAAGTCTTCAATAAAGCTAAGTACCCCGTTGGGGAAACCTTTTCTTGCTCCAGACCGATGTCAGTAAAAGTTAACAATTGTATTTCTTGTGGGAAGCAAATACCTCATAAGGGTTTTCACTCTTACTGTATTCCTTGCCTAGGCCCCGACTACAACGTTGCTAGTTGTCGGTTTTGCGCTAGATTTAACCAACGCACTATTAAGCGTCGGTTTGATTTTGCTTTACATTACTTTGGCCGAAGGTTTAATTATATAATGCCATCGGAACAACCGACGACTGGAATTCATAAAAAATGCAAGGACAAAGAAAAGGACAGGCATCCGAGGTCCAAAACCGATGACGAAGCCTCTTCTAGGCCAGTCGCTGGTTCGCCGTTTCTCAGTGAGGCGCTTTCGCAGCCCCTGATACCCACTACCTCAGAGCCACAGGCCGCCTCTGACTCCCACGTGGAGACACCTAGGCCTCCGGAAACTTAAGGTATTGGGTCTATGAAAACCATTACCTCAGATGGGTCTGGAGCCGCTGAGCAGGCATCAGCTTCTGAGGGTGTTTTCAGACCTACACAGCTTACTATCAGGACTACTTCAGCAGCCAAGACAAAGTCTAAAACACCTATAAAGACAAAGAAACAAGTTTAGCATTCACCTGGACAGTCATCCATGCCAAAGAAATAGATGCTTAAAATGGCCGAGGACCTAAATACTCTGATCAGGGGTTCCCATCCCTCTCCTGATAAAAGGCCTAGACAAGATATTGACTATGATTCCTCTGACCAGGTTTCTATTTCCTCTGATTCCTCTTCAGAACAGGGATATTCTCTTCCTCCCTATGAGGATTCTGAAGAATCTATCCCTTCAGCCTCTCCTCCTGAGGATTATTCTTTTGGGGAAATCCTGCACACCATGAGGGAGCATTTCCATTGGGAGAGATAAGATTATTCTGAATCCAAGAAAAGGCTCAGAGATTTTCTTTTATTGCATCAGCACAGGCCCCTTGCTATTCCCCCTGTACTAGATATTGTTAATGATGTTTTTTCTGAATCCAGTTTGTCTACTGATTCTTTACCCCCTGCACCAGTTAAGCCAGATAGGTACTACAGGGTCCCAGACTCACATAAATTTCTTTATAAAAACCCTGCCGCTGACCCAGAAACAATTTCATAGGGTCCCAAAGGGGTCAAGGCTTTCACTGCAAAAAATCCTGTTCCCTCTGATAGGGATTCAAGAGCACTGGACAGATGGGGGAAAAAAGTCTACACCTCTTCCACTTTAGCTGTAAGGGTTTTAAACTGTCAGTTTCACATGCTTAAATACCAACAGTATCTGATGTCTTTCCTCAAACAGAAAATGCTTACAAGCTCAGAATGTACTGAAAATAAGGAAATGCAGGATTTGTTGCATGCAGCTGAACAAGTGGGAAAGCATACTTTGCAATGTGGTTTTAATTCTTTAAAGGCTTCTTGCATAGCCGCAGTTACAGGTTCTGTCATTCGAAGGCATGCTTGGTTAAAGGAACAAAGTTTACCTGTTCATGTTAAAGCAAAATTGTTGGATGCTCCATTACAGCATGATACTTTGTTTTGTGTTAAGGCAGAAAAGGTGTTAAAGAAAATGGAGGATAAAGCAAAATCAATGCAGACAGTAAAGGATTTCTTACAGGTTCAGCCACCCAGATTTAGCAGGAACTGGCCTTCAAAAAAATTGGTCCTTTCCAGTGTCAGGCCACAAAGAGGCAGATACAGACGCCCGAGAGGCAGATCTCAGCCACAAGGCACATACAGACCTAAGCAATGGGGTGCTTCTGCCCCCAAAGGCGGAGAAGACAAATCACAACCCTTTAGGAAGCCGTCACAATGACTTCCCTCTACCAATGCCAAGCACTTACCTCTTGCGGGCACCCTTAGGGGGAAAACTTGCACTTTTCTCACAAAATTGGCACAAAATTACCCAAGACAAATGGGTACTAAATATTGTTTCCCAGGGTTACAGGTTCCACTTTCACACCCTTCCAAGGCCAAAAGGTATGCCAGACCTGTCACACAATCAATGGGCAGAGGCACAAAGACACATTTCTGCTCTCATGGACATGAGGGCTATTCAAAAAGTACCACAGCAAGAGCAAGGACAAGGATTTTACTCAAGACTTTTCTTGGTACCCAGAAAAGACAAAGCTTGGAGACCAATACTGGACTTGTCTTCTCTAAATACTTTCCTGGACGTTCCAAAATTCAAAATGTTGAAACTACACCAACTTCTACCCATGCTGGGCAAGAAGGCTAGGCTGGTTACTTTGGACCTCAAAGAGGCATACCTGCATGTCCCAATCAGACAATCTTGCAGAAGATACCTCAGATTCATAGCTGGCTCAATACATTATCAGTTCTGTGCACTGCCCTTTGGCTTATCTACTGTGCCCAGGGTTTTCACAAAATGCCTGGCACCAGTAATTGTATTTTGCAGACAAAAAGGAATTCATATATATCCCTACTTGGACGACTGCCTCATTCAAGCAGACAGCAAGGACATTCTACTAAAGCATCTGGCGTTTGTAAAAAGATTACTAATTTTCCTAGGGTACACAGTAAACAAAAAGAAATCAAAACTAGTGCCCTCTCAAGAGATAATATTCCTGGGTGCAAGCTTAAATACTACTGCCCAGATGGCGTATCTCACGCCAGACAAACAAAGGCAACTAACTCATTATTTTCAAATGATGGCAACAAAGACCCAGCTCCCTGCAAGAAAAATTCTGCAGGCTTTGGACTTCATGGCATCCTGCATCCTGCTAATTCTATATGCAAGACTGCATATGAGGAAGCTACAATGGTATCTAAAAAGTGTTTGGACTCAACATTGCCACAGCCTGGAAACTATAATTACTCTCATTCCCTGCCTGCAACAGGAGTTTCGATGGTGGGCACTGGCCTGTCACCACAACAAGGGACAGCCTTTCACTCTACCCACAGCAAGACAGACACTAACAACAGATGCATCGGATTATGCCTGGGGAGCACACATGGCGGGAAAATGCATACAGGGCACATACATGGTCCACAGACCAAATGCATCTTCATATCAATCAAAAAGGGATGCTAGCTGTACAGAATGCCCTGACAGCCTTCAAGGATCCGCTACATCCAGGACAACTATTACTAAAGACGGACAATACTACAGTCATGTGGTACATAAACAAGCAAGGGGGCACACATTCCTACCCCCTCTGCAAGCAAGCCATGACTTTGTGGAACACAGCACTGGCCTATCAAGTACATCTGCAGGCACAATTCCTGCCAGGAAAGAAAAATACTTTGGCAGATGACCTAAGCAGAAACATCATGGACCCTCACGAGTGGAAACTAGATCCACAAGTCTTCAGCATGATAACAAAGAAATGGGGATGCCCAGACATAGATCTATTTGCATCCCCTCACAATTTCCAACAACAGAGATTCTGCACAAGGACTTATCACTCACAAGCATGGAAGGTGGATTCTCTATCATTCAGCTGAAAAAGCCTAACAGTTTATGCCTATCCACCACTGCCTCTACTCCCCAAGGTACTCCTAAAAGTCAGACAAGAGAAGCCAAAAATTATTCTGATTGCCCCAGACTGGACATGCCAGCACTGGTACCCAATCCTAAAGAGCTTGTCTCAAGGACCAGCCTGGACTTTACCTCAAATTCCTCATCTGCTGACACAACAAAACAATCAGATCCTGCACAGCCAACTCAGAACCTTAAATCTGGCTGCTTGGCAAATAATATAGCCACTCAGAACTCACCTCTCTCTAAAGCAGTTATGGAAGTCATTTTGGAAGCCAGGAGGCCCAGCAATAGGAAATCTTATGCAGAAAAATGGAAGAGATTCTGTGCTTGGAACCAGGCAGAAGGATTTGAACCGCTTGTCCCTAATATTCCTCAGATTTTACAATACCTGACTGAGATGCTGGACAAAGACCTATCCTTCTCATCAATTAAGATCCATGCCACTGCCATTACAGCTCATTACAATACGGAACCTCCTATTTTCTTTCATCCACTACTAAGGCAGTATCTCAGAGGGGCAAAAAACATAAGACCCCCAAGGAGAGCACCTATACCAACATGGGACCTCAACTTTGTCATGGAAAAACTCACACTGCCTCCTTTTGAGCCAGCCAATACAGCTGAGATAAAGTTCTTATAATGGAAAACTGCTTTGCTCCTAGCAATAACCTCTGCAAGATGAGTCTCAGAGTTGCAGGCATTAATGGCAGTGGAACCTTTCATCATTTTTCATCCGTACAGGGTTTCTCTAAGGACAAACCCAACATTTATGCCAAAGGTAGTATCCAGTGTGGCTCTTAACCAAACCATTCATTTACCAACCTTTTATCCAAATCCCCAGAATAAAGGGGAGAAACTTCTGCAGTCTTTGGACATACACAGGCAGCTATGCTTCTACTTGGACAAAACAAAATCTTTCAGAAAAACTGAGCAACTTTTTGTGGCATACGCTGCAGGATCACAAGGAAAGGCTATTTCAAAGCAGACTATTTCAAAATGGATAGGACACTGCATTTGTTTCTGCTATGCACAGCATGGCAAATTAGTGCCTAAGAATATTAGGCCACATTCTACCAGGTCAGCAGCCACATCAGCAGCCTTTCTCAGAGGAGTACCAACCAAGGAAATTTTGGAGGCTGCAACTTGGAGTTCAGTGCACACTTTCACCAAGCAGTATCACTTACCTCTTTACTCTAAATCCAGAGCAGGCTTTGCCACTGCAGTCCTGCAGGGCCTCATAGCCACTCCTAATCCTATTTAGACCCAGCTGCCCAACCTCAGCTTTGGGATTCAACCCAAGTGTAATGACTGCAACAGTGAAACATGATGAACATAGTACAGTTGTGTACCTACCATAAATGTAGATGTCCGAGTTTATTCACTGTTGCAGTCCAGGTTACCCTCCCACCATCCCCCTTTCTTTGCTGGGACTTATCTGTACTTCTCTATTCTATACAACCTATGTGGTGTATTTGCTTGTAGAGGAAGCTAATGTTTATGTTTGTGCATGCTTTTTTATATGCAAATTTTTAGCCTACCCTTTTGGGGGCACCTGACATCTGGGTCAAGAAAAACTGAAGAAAATGGCGTCGGCTGCATCTTTTATACCCCTGGCGCACTGACGTCCAGGAAGAGGCGACAGCAACCGACGCCGGACCAGGACTTTGGAATTCAGGCCGACTGCGGGTAGCCTGCCAGCAGGATAACCCAAGTGTAATGACTACAACAGTGAATACACTCGAACATCTACATTTATGGTAGGTACACAACTGTACTTTCTTTCCTGTGATGCTTCAAAGTTCGGTCTTGGTGCAGTTATTTTTCAAAAGGGCAGGCCTGTTGCCTATGCATCTAGAACTCTTACCCAAACTGAGATGCTATATGCTCAAATTGGGAAGGAACTTTTAGCAGTTGTGTTCACATGTTCGAAGTTCCATGATTATATTTATGGCCAAGCTAACCAAATCAAAACTGATCATCAATCTCTAGTCACTATTTTAAAGAAGCCTATCTATTCAGCTCCAGCAAGACTACAAAGAATGATGCTTAGATTACAAAAGTATAATTTCAAAATGATCTATACAAAAGGCAAACTTCTTTATCATGCTGATATCATATCCAGATCATCCGGAAATACCACAAACAGCTTGATGCTGAGAATTTTGACTTTGATGTCATGGAAGTGCGTAATTTTTCTACCACGAGACTTGATTAGCTGATAGATCATACAAAGACTGATCCAACTTTGCAAAAGCTCAACCACTTCATCAATGCAGGATGACCATCAAAGCAATCCTGTGTACCACCAGAAGTGCAACCTTACTTTCCGTATAGAGATGAGATGCTGATGGATGATGTTATCATTTTTAAAGGTCCCAAAGTTATTGTTCCTTCTTCCTTACAACATGAATACATTTAGCTTTTGCATCTGGCCACCCAGGTTCTGACTCTACCAAAAGAAGGGCGAGAGGACTAGTATTTTGGCCTTCGCTGTTGAAAGACATTGATAAAGTGCTTTCTTCTTCTGTGTGTAATAGTACTTAAGCTACATTTGCAAAAAGAGCCACTTCAGCTAAGCCATATTCCTGAACTACCTTGGTCAACAGTAGCCACTGACATATTTGAGTGGAACAGTGTTGGTAGACTGTTATTTGAACTGGTTTGAAATCAATTTGCTATCTAACCTAACATCCAGTGCTGTTATTACTAAGATGAAACGTCATTTCTCAGTCCATGGTAGTCTACACAAAGTTATTTCTGACAATGGTACCCAGTTTACCAGTCAATTGTTTCAGAGATTTGCAAAAGAGTTTGACTTTATCCATGTTACTAGTAGTGAAATGGCCTTGAATGTGCAGTACAGAGTGCAAAGCAATTATTAGAGGGGTCAAAGCGTGGCAATACTGATATCTTCTTGAATTTACTTAATCTCAGAAATATACTCCATGGCAACCTACTTGGCTTGCCTGTTCAGAGATTTCTATCTAGGCAATCCAGAACAATCTTGTCTATCAATTCTAGTTTGTTGGTGCGTAATGCTAAAAACAACAGAGCAATCAAAGCCCAACTTTTTAAAAAGCTTTCTTTCCAGAAGTCCTTCTGTGATAAAATGTGCAGATTTCTTCATCCATTAAAAGAAGGAGAGGCAGTGAGGATGCAAATGGTGAAAGACTTTGATCGAATCGGTCAAGTGAGAGGTATATGTGCCAAGCCAAGATTATACTTAGTGGAATCTGAGGGTATAGAATACAGGAGAAACTGCAGTCATCTTCTACCTGATTCAGAAACAATATCTCAGCATCGTACCTGTGATACAAACTCTAGATAGACCTCAGAGCAACCCTGACATGTTCATACTGAAGAACATGTCTCATTATCCATTCCCATTCCTGAAGATGTCCCAGTTGTCCCCAAAGTTGAACATTCCTTGAAGACAGTCCCCATTGCTAGATCCAGTTCTGACTTTTATGTTAGACGATCAGTTCATATTTCTAGACCTAGTGTAAAATACACAGCAACCTGGACACGATTGTTTTATATATGTCTAATTTTATATGACTGCATGTCAAAGAATTAGTTCTGCATAATTGCATGTCAAAAGATCATTTCTGTATAATTGCATGTCATTGAATACTGTCATTTGGTATATGATCTATTTCTCAAAAAGGGAGGATGTAGAACAGAGCGTGTGTATATACCTTTAAGAAGCATTTCCAGATGTGGGCACATTGGGAGGGTGGCCCATTGGTTAAGGTGTTTGCCTTACAAACACAAGGTGCAGGGTTTGAGTCTCACAAGGGATAATCGGCTAGGCTTAAAATGGCTCGCAAGGGCAGTTTGCTTAGTACTAACCTATGAGCCTATGAGCATATAAATAGTGAGCTCATGCAGGCAGCAGTGCCATTTTGAGAGAACAGCCAGAGTGTTAACATGTATGTGTGTGGTAGTCAGTCTGTTTATAAGTTTATTTAAGTTTAAGTTACAAAGTCTCATTCCTGATGTGTTTGTGTGTAATAAAGCTGCTTAAACTGAACCCACGAATGTTCGTCTGTTTTATCCTGACTGGACGAGCGACAATACCTGTATAAATCTATGTGGCAGGTTTCACCACTATGCATACAAAATACTTGTACATAAAGTTCCATTTCCATTAAGTGGCAACACCCACAAGTGTATTTTACATAGATAATGAACTCACTGTTACAGCTTTCAATTAAGTGTTTAGCAGATTTTAGTGATCTTATTGCCTCTGAATATACTGTAATGTGCTTGTTTAGGATGTGATTTTATAGGATTCATTGTGTTGCAAAAGCTCCTGCACAGGTGATTGAAGAAGTTTCTCAAACTTCAGTAGCCTGAAGAAAAAGAAACAGAAGAACATAACACAGATAGCTGATTTCCACAGAAATCATTGCTGATATGATTTCTAAGTATGCACAAGCATGGATTTCCTTGTTTAGGGGGCAATTTCCAACTATTGTCGAAGCCTATATCTCCTCCATATGGAAGATCTCCCACATTACTCTTCTTCGTAAAGGGGGTACTTCCACTGAATTTTCAAACTATAGACCTATAGCCATACTGTCACGCTTGGCAAAAATTATGGAAAAATGTATCCATAAACAACTCCTACCCTATCTAAATCTGAACAATCTTTTAACCTAGAACCAGCATAGTTTCAGACCACACCATAGTACAACCTCAGCCCTCCTTTCCTTCCCTCATACAGTAAATCAAAATCGTAATAACAACAAACTCTCCTCTGCCCTTTTCTTAGACCTATCCAAGGCGCTCAACATGGTAAACCACCAATTACTATGTACACTAAAAACACTCACACTAGATAACTAAGCAATTCTCTGGTTTCTGTCCTATCTAAGTGGTAGACAACAAGCTGTATTATGGAAGGGGAATCTATCCACCCTACTACCAATCACCCTTGGAGTCCCTCAGGGGTCCATATTAGGTCCGCTCCTTTTCTTCATTTTCATTAATGACTTAAATACAGTCATCCCAAAAGCAACTTGTATTCAGTATGTGGATGACTCTACCCTTATCTGCTCTGCTACCTCTCCAACAGATTTACAGAATTTATCACAAAGCACCTTTAATAAGGTGGAAAACTGGCTCACTCACTGGTGTCTTCTATTAAATCCAAATAAAACAAAGTTGTTACTCTTCACCCCCACTCGTAAAGTTCCTTTGCCATTGCTTACCATAAAATCCAAAAATGGAACCATAATTTCCCCAGAACCTATAACTTAGCTACTAGGCATATTAATCAACAACAGTCTCAAGTACAATGCTCACATCGAGCAAACTATTAAGACAGTAACTAAGAAACTTGGCTCTTTATGTAAGATTAAACAATTCCTTATCCCATCTGCTAGGACTGTGATTGCTCGAACACATTTACTTTCAACCCTACTATATGCTTACAAATCTAAGTAAATCTGACCTAAATAAACTCACTACCTGCTACAGTAGCATTGTCAGATTTACCACAGGTTTACCATATAGACAACACCATTGTCTCAACCTTCTAACTCTAGGCTGGCTAGAACTACCCTGTCAAATTAATTTGTTGTGTCCTTTGGCTTTTCCCGGTTAGGGGTCGCCACAGCGGAACTCCGGTCCACTAATGATTGGTAGTTGATTTTTACATGCCGAGTTACCAGCCCTGACACACAACCTTCAACGAAGGTACCCCCATTCACGCATGTCTCCACGCAGAAGACGCTGTAGCTAAGAATCGAACCGGACAGCGTCTTACTGTGAGGCAACAACCCTGTCAAATTCAGTATAATCAATTAATAGTTGCACACAAAATTCTTTATCAACCAGAAATTACACCCATACTTAAAAATATCATCATCCCGTACAGCAACCTAAAAACTCTCTGCTTCTCTAATAGAATGCTAATTCAAATTGTTAAAGCAAACAACTAAGCTGGAGACTCTCTATTTACCAACTCTTTTGGCAAAATCTGGAACTTACTTCCTGCTGAACTCACTGCAGTCCCCTCTTTAACTCAATTTAAAATATCCCTTAAAAAACACTTAAAAATACATTGGCTAAGCCCTTGTACAAACCTTGACTAACCCCTTCTCTATGTACAAACCCTGACTAACCCCTTCTCTATGTACAAAGCCTGACTAACCCCTTCTCTGTGTACAGACCCTGACTAACCCCTTCTCTATGTACAAACCCTGACTAACCCCTTCTCTATGTACAAAGCCTGACTAACCCCTTCTCTGTGTACAAACCCTGACTAACCCCTTCTCTATGTACAAACCCTGACTAACCCCTTCTCTGTGTACAAACCCTGACTAACCCCTTCTCTATGTACAAACCCTGATTTAACCCCTTCTCTATATACAAACCCTGGTTAACCCCTTCTCTATGTACAAACCCTGGCTAACCCCTTCTCTATGTACAAACCCTGACTAATCCCTTCTCTATGTACAAATCCTGACTAACACACTCTCTATGTACAAACCCTGACTTAACCCCTTCTCTATGTACAAACCTTGACTAACCCCTTCTCTATGTACAAACCCTGACTAACCCCTTCTCTATGTACAAACCCTGACTAACCCCTTCTCTATGTACAAATCCTGACTTAACCCCTTCTCTATATACAAACCCTGGCTAACCCCTTCTCTATGTACAAACCCTGGCTAACTCCTTTTCTATGTACAAACTCTGACTAATCCCTTCTCTATGTACAAATCCTAACACCCACTCTATGTACAAACCCTGACTTAACCCCTTCTCTATGTACAAACCTTGACTAACCCCTTCTCTGTGTACAAACCCTGACTTAACCCCTTCTGTATGTACCAACCCTGACTAACCCCTTCTCTATGTACAAACCCTGACTTAACCCCTTCTCTATGTACAAACCCTGACTTAACCCCTTCTCTATGTACAAACCCTGACTTAACCCCTTCTCTATGTACAAACCCTGACTAATCCCTTCTCAATGTACAAACCCTGACTAACCCCTTCTCTATGTACAAACCCTGACTAACCCATTCTCTATGTACAAACCCTGACTTAATCCCTTCTTTATGTAAAAACCCTGACTAACCCCATCTCTATGTACAAACCCTGACTTAATCCCTTCTTTATGTAAAACCCCTGACTAACCCCATCTCTATGTACAAACCCTGACTAACCCCTTCTCTATGTACAAACCCTGACTTAACCCCTTCTCTGTGTACAAACCTTGACTAACTCCTTCTCTATGTACAAACCCTGACTAACCCCTTCTCTATGTACAAACCCTGAATAACCCCTTCTCTATGTACAAACCCTGACTAACCCCTTCTCTATGTACAAACCCAGACTTAACCCCTTCTCTATGTACAAACCTTGATTAACCCTTTCTCTATGTACAAACCCTGACTGACCCCTTCTCTATGTACAAACCCTAACTAACCCCTTCTCTATGTACAAACCGTGACTAACCCCTTCTCTATGTACAAACCCTGACTTAACCCCTTCTCTATGTACAAACCCTGAATAACCTCTTCTCTATGTACAAGCCCTGACTTAACCCCTTCTCTATGTACAAACCCTGACTAACCCCTTCTCTATGTACAAACCCTGACTAACGTTTTCTCTATCTACAAACCCTGACTAACCCTTCCTCTATGTACAAACCCTGACTAACCCCTTCTTTATGTACAAACCCTGACTTAACCCCTTCTCTGTTTACTATGTATCTCTTAAAACTTGGCCTCATGTTGAAGCTATCATAACCATAGCTCTTATACCTCAACTGATTCGGATGTTAGATTAGTTAGTGTACTGCGGAACTACAAGAGAACTTACACATCTGTGTACAACGAAAATTACTATGTTATGCATAAAAGTTTACAATCCTCAAACCTGTCATATATTCTGGCATAACCAGAATAGATTTCTCCTAGTGTTTCTGTACAAAGTATATAAGTGTCAAAGTTACACTGTCTGTATGTATGTATCTGTGGAGCTTTTCTCCCCAGTCCTCCGCTGAAAATGGACCAAAATCCAGTCGGAATTTCCTGGTCAACAAATGTAAAATAAATAAAAGTAAATAAATACATTTCTCCCTTCTTTGAGTTGGTGTGACCATAGAGTTGGTATATATAATTTTGGGGGGTGGGTACACAGGTTCATAGGTTCATAGGTAGGTACTACGCTATCGGCCCAAGGGCCTACGTAAGCCTAGCCAGCAAGGTACCATAGCTTACGCCACCCAAGAAAGTTATTTTCCTGTGCCAATGTCCAGCAGAGACACAGAAGTGATCCCCGTGGTGTATTTCCTATTTCCCATCCACTCATCAAGATTTTTCTTGTAGAGTGCTAATGAAGAACTTTGCTTGACATAGATGGGTAGCTTGTTCCAGAGTATAGGAAGTCTCTGAGACAGGAATCTATCCCTCCAGCATGTCCTGTTTATTGTGGTGACAAGGTTTAGGTCCCTAGAGCGTGTAGCTTGGAGGGATTGGGATTTCTTTAGGTGTAGCATGTCCAACAGCTCTGGGTTTGACATAGCTTTACATGTTAGGAAGAGATCACCTCGGAGTAGGTGATATGCTACAGAGTAAAGCTGGAGTTTTTTGAGACGGTCAGTGTAGGCATTTGTTTGAGGCCAGTAATCCTCTTTGTGAGGTACTTCTGTGGCCTTTCCAGCTGCTGCAGATGTCTTGTGAGGTACATTCCAAAAGGGGTGTTGTACTCTATAATGGGTCTAATGAGTGATGAGTAGAGGGGAACAATGACCTCTTTTTTCCTGGATGAGAACCCTTTTATGATGAGGTGTGCCATGTAGAAGGACTTCCTGACTACTGTGGCGATGTGACTATCAAAGGAAAGAATACTGTCCACCTGGGTCCAAAGATCTCTTATCACGCATTCAGTGTTAAGTAGATTGCTGCCTGTGTGGTAGTTCATGGTTACAGAGTTTTTTCCAAAAGGGATGACACTGCACTTTTTGGCATTGAGCTTGAGGCCATGGCTCTGACACCAGGCATCTGTCTCAGTGAGACCCTTCTGTAGGATGTCCACATCATCTGGGGACTTGACTATGGCTCCCAGTTTGCAGTCATCTGCGAACTTTGTCAGCCAGAGGCCTTCTGTGTTAGCCTGTACTTCAGAGAAGTAGATACCAAACAGGAGAGGTCCTAGGACGGAACCCTGTGACACTCCACTTGTCACTGCCTTGAGGTCAGATTTGGAGTCTGCAACTTTTACAGTGTGGGTTCTGTCAGTGACCCAGTTGGCAACCCATCTTGTGACATAGGGATTTATACCTAGTTTAGTGAGTTTAGCTATAATTCCAGGTGGGCTAGCTGAAAGTTAATTTTTCACCCTTCTATGTTTCGGGCGTTATTTTTTAGCATTTGCAATGCCCAGCATTTTGGAGATCAGTGATTTCATAGTAGAACCGAGTTAAAAAGAATGTACTTTAACGAGATTACAAGTTTTGCTAATATTGACTTTATTTTTTATGGTGACCTATTATGCTACAACCTTTCTTACTGACTGTCCAGTTTGAATAGGCTTTGTCCAATCAGAATGTCTAGTCAACGAACAAAAATGAATAATTATTTCTCTTCTTTTAAGTAGAGCATATCCAGTTATGCAATGCAAAGCACGACTTGAAATCTTTGCAGAACTCCTAAATAGTTTCTACTGGTTCATCTTTAAGCAATTTTATGCGGTACCAAAGGGCTTTCACTGTTATCGTGTGTGAGTTAATGTTCATGTTTTACTGTGTGAGACCCTTTACAAAGCTTTCCAATTTGACCACTGAAGAATGGTGAGGTAATGTGTAAGATGCTTTGTGCCTAAGCAAACCCCATCAACTGCATTTTTGTATTCCACTTCCATAATGACCTAGTCAAAATGTTATCAGTTATTTACAATGATTTTCCTAGCTGTGGCTATATTTTGTCTCTGGTCCTTCTGTCACCATATTCAAGATGTTCCTCAGTACTTTGCATACAGTAATAACTCCCTGATTTTTGTCACCTCTAGACGTTACACTAACAGGTTATCAGTTATCAGTTTCTGTCCCGGTGGCAGTCATGCGAAGGAGCATCACATCTACCAACTTCACTCTTTCAATTCTTTAACCATCTTCCATAGTTCAGGTAAAGTGGGTAATTAATGAGTTTAGTAATTTTATTGCTTTTCTGTAATGATGCCAGAATGAATGCTACCAGGCCATACTGCTTTGGCACGCAGTTAGTGTTGAAGTTTTTAAGAACTGTAATTTATTAAAGGCATGGGATAGCCTCTATCATCCTGGGAACTTCTGCTAACTGGTTTTAGTTAATTTCACTTCTTTTCTTTTATGAATATTGAGCAGACTTGTCTTTTTACTGTTTTTCTCTCTCTCTCTCTCTCTCTTTGTTCATCTTGTCCATTTTATTCGCGCTTCTGGTCTTCTGGTCTTCTGGTCTTTCAGATATCTGGTCTCGGGATTCCAGTCTTCGGTATTGTAAGTATTCAGGATTTAGTAGTGATCCCATATATATGTATATATATATATATATATATATATATATATATATATATATGGATCTACTTCATTTGCCCTAACTTCCGATTGCCCGACACCCATTTGTCCGACCCCATTTGACCGAAATTTAATTTGACCGACACTTCATTTGACCAACAAGTATTATTGGCAAGTAAATGGGATATGCCCCCTTCCCCACTGTAGTGCGACCCTGAAGTTAGAATATATAGTTAGTGTGGGGGCAAAGCCCCTCAATAGGGGTGAGTGCGAAGCCCCCCACTTTCTTTTACTAAGCAATATTAAAGTAAAACTAAACAATATAATATAAAATTAACTGGGGGGCTTCACCCCCCACACCCGCCAACTATATATTCTAACTCCAGGGTCACACTACAGTGGGGAAGGGGGCATATCCCATTTATTTTCCAATAATACTTGTCGGTCAAATGAAGTGTCGATCAAATTAAATTTCAGTCAAATTAAATTTTCGGTCATTTGGTGTCGGGCAATCGGAAGTTAGGGCAAATGAAGTAGACCCATATATATATATATATATATATATATATATATATATATATATATATATATATATATATATATATATATAAAACAGTGTGAGTGCCCTTTTTATCTAGTTGCTTGATATTGGCATTTTAAATTAAACTTTCTCAGAGGGTGGTATCTTTCTGGTTCTTTTCTGTGCCTCTGGTTTCACTGTTTGCAAATGAAAATTGTAAACATGCCATTTATTCTCCAGGATTCTCCTATGAACAAATGCAGGCTATTATATCAGTATAGATCTACATCGTTGCAAGTGGCTGTAAGTCTCTAGTTAAGTTAAAGACTTAAATTCTGTACCATTGTCCAGTCACTTGGTAAACACATGATGAATAGTACTCTTTACTCACTCTACAATTTACAGATAGCACCCCTGAGAAGATAAGATGTCGCTCTAATTCTTTCATCCGATCTTATTGATGTGATCCAGTTAATTTTTCCATGTATGAATAGTAACATCTGGCTTTCTACCTTATCCAACTTGCCCTGCAAAGAGCTGTGATGTTTTCCACTGTGTTTTCGCTCAATGTGAAGCCCATTAGGGGCCTTATTTCCATGTGATTCTCCTCTCACAGCCATGCTTTTCTTGAGGGAACATCCAATGTCAGATATTGTTTCTGTTATATTTATCCTCCAATACTCTGTTTCTGTTCCAGCAGCTTCTGTTACCATTATGTCTTACAACCCCCAAATATTTTCTGGGGCAATGGGACTACTACCGCCAAAATAATTGGCCCATAGCTATACGTGATATAATATAGCACTGGTACAGTGTTGTGGGTGGATTCATGGCACTCACACATCTGCCTGCAAGGAAACCACTGTGATGTCACACTGCACATTGTGTAAGACCCTACAGGTTATTCACCCCTCGTCATCCACTTGTAGTTAGCACTACAGTGGTAAGGATCCACACTATACTAACCTCAAGCATGAGAAAGCTGCCTATGAGCCATGTGTTCTTATCCTCCCTGAGCAGTTCTTTCACATGTTATGCATATTAGGAGCAGAACCTCTCTGGTAGACCTTTGGCCCTAACAAACATTGTTCTCTTGGAGTTTCATGCCATCTTTGATCTCCACTGCTGTGGTGTCTCCATATCAGTTCTGATGTGTTTCAGGACAGTATATGTACTGTGATGAGGTACTCCAGGAAGGATCCAGTGCTATTCTGTCATCTACACATTCTAAAAGTCCTCTGTGGTCCTCCTTTTCATTCTAGGTGACCTATGGTAGGGATGATGTTCTTTCCATCCTTATCAAGGAGAAGAGATACCTGTAGGCTTAGCAGCCCTGATGTGTTGTGAATGTTTCCTGGAAGAAAGCTGCAGCACAGCCAGTGCATTGTACTACTCGCATCACTTCGTCTGATTCCTTACTACGCTACTTTTATGTATGTATGTATGCAGTTATTTATTTATTTGTTTATCTTATTTTTCTACTCCAGTTGCCGCTAACCTTTTTGCCCAAGCTATTATCCCTCAAGGCTATGGCCAACTTGGCCATAGGTGGGTTGGGAAAGGGATGGGGAAGTGTAGAGTGGAGCCCGTAGCAGTGACATACTCACTTTCATGTACACAGGATGTTTTGAATGCCCTAACTGGTTGGAGCTACTGATGTCATGCTCATTGCTGCATACAGTGTTAGCCTGCTCCAGGTCTCAGTGGCATTCTATCTTGCAATCACAGCATGCCCCTTATCACCATGAGAGTGCTTAACTGTAGACAGAAGTCCCTCCCTCCCTCCCGTCCTGGAGTGGAGGAGCTGGCAAAATGCCACTGTTCCCCACCCCACTCCCTCTGACTCCTCCAGCAACCAAGTTACTAACTGATCTTCACTCATCTGGTTTGCAGTCAGGACACCATCCCACTACACCATGGAGCCACGGTCCCATTGTTACTTTTAGTTTGCACCTACATTTTTCTACAAACTTTCAGCCTTTATAGCATTTCTCTTGCAATACCTTGCTCAAATCTCAGTGGTCTGTTTATTACTCTATCATAACTGGACCTTATTTAAGGATAAGAATGCTTTCTTGCATAGCTCTGTAATAGCTATACTTTGTTGCTAAACAGGCAAGTCTGTTGAAATCTTTGCTTATAAATTTAGCTAGATAAAAGTGCAAAGGTAGACGAAGTTCCTTTTAGTTTTTTGGTATTCTTCAGATCAGAGTATTTTGGAAGCAGTCCAGGAGCAGGAAACTAATGCTGTTGCTCTAATACAAATCTACAAACTCCTGGAATGTACTGTTTCCTGCTGCTTCACTTTTTGTTTTTGGAATCTGTTTGTAATGCTTATAGCTTCTTGTGCCCCAGCTGCTAAAAATCCAGGAACTGACAGTCACAGGCTTGAGCTGCTTTTCTCTCTGTCCCCTCTTCTGCCACAACAGTCGCAGGCAGTTGAAGTCTCATCCCAGAACTGGTAGATGAGGAAGGGAACGTGGGATTTTGGGTTTAGGGAATGATTGGCAGTTGGCTTAGACTTAGGGTTTGGGAGGGGAGGGGGATTTTAGGTTTAGGAAGTGACAGGGATTGATAAGGAGTGGGCTCAGAGTTAGAGTTAGGGAGTGGAATTTTAGGTTTAGAGAGTGAATGTGAGTTGCCTCAGAGTTAAGGTTAGAGATAGGAGGGGGATTTAGTTTCAGGGAGTCATCGAGAGTTGCTTTCAAGGTTAAGCTCAGGTTTCTGATAAGGATAGTTAGCTTGGTTGGTAGTGCTTGGGAATTGGGGTAGTGGGAGTTAGGGCACTTGTCAACACAAGTGAGGAGCAGCAATGAATGTGTCACACGCTAATGATACAGGAGCACTTGTAGACACAATCTGTTTCCCTTCCCTTTTTCAAAAGGGATTTTGTTACTGCTTACAAAAGGAGCCTATACAACAACATATGCAGCTCTTATCAGTTTACTTGGACAGTCCATAGGTGGCAAACAACAGGCTTGTAGTCATTCTTTAGGAAGCTGACCAAAATGCTTAAAACAGAATTAAATTATATTACATATCAACCTCTTTAAAAGTAGTGCGCAAAAAACCGATCAGGCCATGGGTGGTAGGTAGCAGTAATCTTTTCAGTGTGAGTGGTGTTGGGTCTGTTTGGTATCTGCATAGTGATGAAGTGTTTATCTGATACAGAGCTGCTGACTTCATAGCAGAGGCTGCCAGTAAATTACAAGAAAAACGTACATCCTTAGCAAAGGTCACAAGATGACAATGTAACTTACTCTAACTCTAGTGATTAATTTGAATGGTAACACTGGACATGAAGGAGGAAAATGTGCTAGAAAGTTAGTGTGTTGTCTAGTCTAATGTGAGTGTGTTGTCTAGTCTAATTTTAGTGTGTTGTCTAGTCTAATGTTAATGTGTTGTCTAGTCTAATGTGTTGTCTGGTCTAATGTTAGTGTGTTGTCTAGTCTAATGTTAATGTGTTGTCTAGTCTAATGTTAGTGTGTTGTCTAGTCTAATGTTAATGTGTTGTCTAGTCTAATGTTAATGTGTTGTCTAGTCTAATGTTAGTGTGTTATTCATTTGTTTACTTGCAAAAATAAATAGTGATACTAGACAACCAGGAGAAAATTATTAAGATGAAGAGTTATGTGTTGCCAAATCATTAAAATTAATGATTTATTTGTTTCTTTGTTCCATTAGTAATCTGGCAGGTGTATTTAATTAACATCAACAGCTTTTTTTAGGTATGGTTCAGACATATAGATGGTACGTGCTTTGCGACATTGATAATTGATATGCACAAAAACATTGTGATAACATGACAGCTCTGCACTAACAATTAACAGTAATCACCAGGTACCATACAGAAACGATGTATAGTATTTGAGAAAACAAGCCAGAGACTATAGCCAAGATCCAAATACCTGTCAGAAAACAGTACAATCCATATTAATCAGTGAAAGGAATTAGGATGAAAAGGTTAATCTTACACCTGCCTCATAGCCTAATTAGGATGAGAAATTTAATCTCACACCTGTCTCATAGCCTAGCACATATTTCTGCCATTTTATTTTTAGTATAGTTGTTGAGTCTCCTTCACTGATTTTGAATTTGTGGGTCCCCTGTCCATGTTTACTAGCCATGGCATTCATTTGTGATGCAGACCCCTTTGTACCAGGGGGTTTAATTATAAGGTAACAGGGATGTGAGGTAACTGCAGCCAACAGTATGTTCAATATTGGTATTTCTGAGTAAAGTTAAGTATAAACACTAGCATGTACGTTTCCGGTGTTTATGTTATTGGAGTCTGTGTATGCATACAATGACATGGACACTGCATGCTTTCTGGAAAGCTCTACAGACCTAAAGTACTCCTTAAATATAATACCTCTTATCAGATGTATGTTGTCTTTCGGCTTTTCCCGGTTAGGGGTCACTACAGCGGAACTCCAGTCCGCTAATGATTGGCAGTTGATTTTTACGTACCGGCTTACCAGGCCTGATGCACAACCTTCAACGAAGGTACGCCCATTCACGCATGTCTCCACGCAGAAGATGCTCTATCTGAGAATCGAACCGGACAGCGTCTTACTGTGAGGCGACAACGCTACCACAGCACCACCACCGTGGGTAATACCTCTACCTCTAATCAGATGAAAAATGAAATTATAAATTAACAATCCTGTAAATCAAGGAACACAAACAGTGGCCTATTCAAATCAGTTTTAGACTGTAAAATTAATTTATCACCATATTTGTGCATACAGGTTTCATCCCATTTACTTGTATTTTGTTATAAAACTTTTTTGGTTTAGCAGTACATCCTAAATAGTAATAAAGGCAAATAGAAAAATAGAAGTAGTTGATAGTACAATATACACACATTATAAAATGGATCTCGGTTTCCACAACTGTCTTTTAAGTCATTCATCTGGTCTTTGCTGCTTTGTTTACACTTACAAATAATCACTTACAGTATAGTAGTTATAAAAGCACATGAAACATACAAATAAGCAAGCAGCTGTAAAATACAAAATGAAGAAGAATTAAAACAGTCTGTCATCAAAGAGATCATAAACCTCCAGATTTCAGGTACTGTAGGCCTTCAGAAATCTCTTAAACCTGGTCATGGTAGTATACTTCCAAACATACCTCTCAGTGCAGGAAATGTGGGCAAAGCCAAAATTAATGGGGGACAAAGGCCCCAAAATAGGGACAGAGTTTAAATACTGGTCTTATAAAATTAAGACAGTTGGAATAACAGGTTATGCATTAAAATGTACTTTTCTGAGGGATATGAAGGCTGAAACTCAAATATCTGTCAATATTCAGTGATTTTAGTTATCAATGATTTGCCAGAAAAACACAAATTTTATAAACAGCAGACCAAAAATATGAAGCAAAAATGTGGACAGTAGAGAAGTATGCTTGAAAAGCTGTCAAGGGTGGCAAGGTAATGATTTCCACATGTGTAGAACTTGTTATTAAAACAAACATTTAGAAAGAATAGCAGCTACAAGCAACTCCATTTTTGCTGAACAGCTAGTGACAGAAAGCCCTTTAGGAATGCAGGATCATTTTCTTGTACAGCTTTGTATATTGCTATCCAGCCTTAGACATAGACCTCAAATGCCATGGGAATCCAGAGTCAGTACCTGGCCAAAGACCTAGCTAGAAGTCTACACCTATTAGAAGCAGTCTAGTCAGTGTCAGCAAGCTCAATAAATGGAATTACAGCTGTCTAGTGATGGAATAAAATATAAAGTGCCTGATCTGGGAGATGTTCCTGAGATGAGACAAGATGATTTAACAGCTGATGTCACCTGATCCTTCAGTGATGCCAGATTACCAAGAATAATACCCAGATCTTGCACCCTTTATATAAACTCCAGTCTGCACCGTCTGTATGTAACTACAGGGGGAAAAAAACTTGGGACTGTGAAGGGCCTTAAAGTCACATGTATGGTCATAGCTTCCACCTGAGCAGGACTAAACTACAAAGAGCTATTCTTTATCTAAGGTAGGATAAACCTGCTCTTTATAGAACCCGGGATTGATAGTTACTAAGGAGAGAAGAAAATGTACAATTGGGTATCTGCTGCATACCAGGCTTACCTCCAAATCCTTTCTAGACTGATATGTCCAGGTGTACACCATGAATATCACTGTGCTTAAAGTGGAACTCTACAAACCCCAGAGAACAAAGAGTGACTTGAGGAAGAGATAAGTCCCAAGACTATCCCTTGTGAGTAACCTGATGGTTAAGAAGCAAACCAGTTGTGGGATGTGGCAAAATGATTACATTACGAATGCAGGTAGCTAGTTAAGGTCTGAGGTCTACATTGATATATTCTGCTGTGAGATCAAAGAGGGCCAAAGTAGAATAAACCAACAAGTTGTCAAGTTCATGAAACAGGGAGGTCAGTAACTATCCTGCGTAATACTGCAGCTCCTGATATTAGTCAAGGAAACTATGAGGTTTCAAGAAAAGATACCAACCATATGTATTCTATGATTTCCATAACATTACTGATACTTGTTCAGGTATCTGTAGGATGAACACTGTGTATACTGTTGAGCCAAAGATGCTTTCTAAGGGGATTACCAGGGTTTGCAAGGAAAAAGCTTACATTGGTCATGGAAAGTTGAAATTTGGGGCGCCCTGACTTTTAAATAGTATGCCCAAAAGCTTGTGATTTGCCAAGATATTCAGGTTAGGACCCTCTCCATTCTACTTTATTATATCCTGAAGCAGAGCTTATGTACTTGCAAAGGTCCAGCTCACTGTGAGAAGGAAGGAAGGCATAGGGTCTGGAAAGTTGGACCTGTGGATTATGTGGTTTGGAGACACCTCTTGGGAAACAGGAATATATAGTCTCTCAGAATCTGGAGAAAGATTTGGAACTCCTTGAATACCCCTAACCAGTTCTAGGGTGATTGTTCAGCCAAAGTGGATCATCAAGGGCTTTAATTTTTAGAAGTATCTGCTCTTGCTGATTAGTGGTTATTTCTTCTCTTTGAAGGAGTGAGTGGAGAACCTCCCCCCAGAAACTTCTGTTAAATTCTGGCAGTACTTAACATCTGCATTCAGTCTTCCTCACCAAACTTCAGAAAGACCCTTTCAGGGTATTAGGATGCAAGAAATATAATCCTGTATGACTGATGCTACAGTTTATAGGTTAGTACTAAGCTAACTGCCCTTGTGGGTCCTTTTAAGCCTAGCCAGTTACCCCGTGTGATAATCAAACCCTATACTTTTTGTCTGGTAAGGAAAGCACCTTAACCATTATGCCAGCCTCCAAACTCCATGAAAATGTTATCTGGCCACACTTCATAGCTTTGCCTTCTGGGTCCACAGAGTTGATAATTTCCCTCTTTGCTGTCTAGCCTAGAGGTATAACTCAGGACATTCCCTAGGCTTTATGGGAGAAGATTTTTGGGGTTTGGAGAATATATTTTAATGTCCTGGAGATGACAGTCACACATTGCAAGTTGATGTATCACTGGCAGTACTCGCTCAGAAAGTTTAATAAGTCAGGTGAAGCCAGGTGCTGAGCCAGGGGACGACTGGATTCATGTGATCTGGTGGTGCACTTCTGTTCTGAATATATGGGTTAAAGTCAGGGACTCTGCCTCTTTGGCACTGAAGTTGAACCTTACAGAGGTATCTGAGATAGATTTTTGGTTATTAGATTTATAGATTTTTGGTTATTAGATTTAGACAACGCTTAAGTTAGTTTATCTTTTGTGTTAAGGGCATGGCTTAGAATTGTGACTCTCAGGGGATACCTACTGCTTAGGTTCATAGGTGTTTACTAGGCTAATGACCACAAGGGCCTTTTCATGCCCAGCCATGCATCCCAAATCTCTGACAAATTCTGACATCCTTGATAAGTGTAAGCATGGACCTGGGGGATGAACCATTTACAGGTTACATGTTTGCATTAGAGACATAGGTGCCAAACCAGGGATTAATTTCTGGTTTCCCATCCAGTTGTCTAACTTACACTTGAATTCGGTTATGGAGGAACTCTGCTTCACATGGATGGGGAGCCTGTTCCATAGACGGGGTAGTCCCTGGGATACATACCTATCACTGCAGCAGGTCCTAGTTATATTACAGGCAAGGTTTAAGACTGTACAATGGGTAATTCTGGTACTGTTTATTTTGTGGATATGCAGGAGGTCCATCAGGGTGGGGTCTGACAATACCCTGTATGCCAGGCATAGATCTCCTCTCAAAAGCCTGTAGGAGACAGAATACAGGGATAGGGCCTTGAGGCGGTCAGCATAGAACATATTACTTACTCCCTGTATTCTTTTAGTGAGGAAACTCTGTGGACGTTCCAGTTGTTGGATATGTCTGGATAGGTGCATACCAAAGGGGGCATTGTATTCAATGATACAGCTGATGAATGCCGAATACAGTGAAACAATGACTTTCTTGGACTTAAATGCCATACTTTTGTTTATAAGTTGCACAACATAGAATGATTTCCTCACCACTGTAGACATGTGATGATCAAAGTCTAGATTACTATCGATGTGTGGCCCTAAGTCCCTGACTACTGGGTCAACTCTAAGGGGTGTGTTGTCAATATGATAGTTACCAGGGATGGATGACTTCACAAAGGATGCTATTATACATTTCTTGGCATTTAGTTTTAGTCCATGGCTCTGACACAAGTTGTTTGTCTGTGTCAGCCCCTTCTGGAGAACAGTTGTGTCAGTGTCAGATTTAATGACAGCTCCTAATTTGCAATCATCTGCAAATTTAGTTAGCCAGAGACCACTGCCATTGACCTTGACTACGGAGAAGTAAATGCCAAAAAGTAGCGGTCCAAGGACTGATCCCTGAGAGACTCCACTTGTGACTGGTCTCTTTGTAGAGGTGGACTCCCCAATTCTAACTTCCTGGGTCCTATCTGTGAGCCAGTTGGCTATCCACCAGGTGACATACGGGTTTGTACCTAACCTCTTGAGTTTGTCAACAATGCCCAAGTGAGGTATTCTGTCAAATGCCATGACCAGTTCAAGGTAGGCAGTGTGAATGATTTTGCCCTCATCCATTCCTTTGGTGACCTTCTCAAACAAGTCCACCAGGTTGAGTAGGCATGGTCTGCTCTTGACGAAACCAAACTGGGTTGGGTCCAGTGTATAGAGGTTTACTATAGCTCTTTTGAACATCTCCATGATAATTCTTTCCATGGCTTTACATATACGACTAGTGAGACCTATGTGTCTGTAGTTTCCAGGGTTTGTAGATGGTCCACCTTTGTGCAATGGGATGGCTGTTGCCTTTCTCCATTCATGAGGCACCTAGCCTGTTTGGAGGCTACAGTTAAATAGTAATTCCAGAGGCCCTGATAGGTCATGTTTCATGCTATTTAGAAAGCATCCCTGGATATTGTCTCTGCCCACTGATGCAGTGTTCTTGGCCTTAGAGAGAGGACTAATGACTTGTTCCCTAGTGATAGCAGGGGGAGTTATATTTGATGATATTTCCTGAGGGAAAGTTGAGGGGGAGAGAGGAGTAAAGTTGGAGCTGAATGTGTCAGCCAGGAGGTTTACTATATCTTCTAGCTCAGTATAGGTGACTCCATTTACAATGAGCTCTGCACACTGTTGTGTATTGCCTTTGAGTTTGCGGACATAGCTAAAAAATGATTTGTGGTTGTCCTTGACTTGGGAGGCCAAACTTATCTCAATTTTTACTTTGGTAGATTTTATTTGTCCTCTGAGTTGTTTGTTTAGTTTGATGAGTGCTTTTATCCTGCTGGGTACTGCACCTCCTAATTTTTGCCACAAATTTTCTTCCCCCTGTTATACAGCTGATTGATTTTGTGATTCCACCAGGGTGGCTTGTTTTTTGAGTTAGTTCTGTACTTCTTCATAGTGGGTACAGCTGCTTCTATGCAACTATTAACATGCTTGTACACAGTATCTGTGAGCAGTTCTGCATATGCAGAAATGTTCTCAAGGTTTATAGGGGCTTGAAATTTTGCCAGGTTCTCACTTAATAGCAGGAGGTTAGACTAGTTCCTGAATATTCCCAGTTTAGCAGGGGGTCCAGGTTTTATTTTTTACTTCAAAGGAGACCATTTCGTGATCTGACCTTACCAGGGAGGGCATTACAGGAGGGGGTGTGCAGCACTCTCCCATATTAGTGAGGACCAGATCCAGTATGGTTGCACCCCTGGTTGGTGTATTGACTATCTGGTCCAGGGAGTTTGTGTTTACAAAATCCAGGAATCTCTGTGCATGTATGTTTGATGTCATATAGGATTTCCAGTTAATAGTGGGGTAATTAAAGTCACCCATGAATATGGTATTGGGCTGGTTTGTTAGTGTTTTTAATATGTTTAAATATATGGTATAGGTTTCCTGGGTCATAGAGGGGGACCTATAGCTTGCAAGGAAGTGGTATCGGATTTTTACCTATGGTGATTTGAACATGGAGTAGCTCAAGTGCATTGCCCTGTTTGACCAGCCTTGAAGTATATTTATTTTTGATGTAACTAGAGACACCTCCACCTTTAGTCCCTGCCTGTGAAGTAGCTGGTCTAAATGTGTGGAAGGCATTATAACCTTGCACTGTTGTTGTGCTGTCCGCAGCTTTAAACTATGTCTCAGAGACTGCACAGACAACAGCATTGTGTAGGGTGAAGAGAGCTTCTAGGGTGTAAATTTTTGTTTAGGCTCCTAGCATTGAGCAGTAATACGTTTAGATTTTCTTGTTTTTGATTTGCTATGTCGGAAGTACTTTCCGTTTGTCATTGCCTAAAAAAGGCACTAAGGGGAAGACAATGTTTTAGCTAATATTTGAAAGCCTAGAGGGGAGAGGTGCAGACCATCCCTGGCAAACAGCATGGCCTGTTGACCATCTCCTTCCATGCTGACAAATATTGCAAATATTCTAAATCCAATAGAAAATCTATGGGGGGGTGACATGAAGAGGGCTGTGCACAAGGGATGCCCTTGCAATCTGACAGATTTGGAGCACTTTTGCAAGGAAGAGATGTGCCATGCTGATAAGACTCCTACCCAAGAAGACTGAATGCTGTAATTAAATCAAAAGGGGCTTCAACAAAGTATTAGTTTAAGGGTGTGCACACTTATGCAACCAGCTTATTGTACATTTTTATTTTTTATATTTTTTGTTTGTTTTTCAATTGAATTGTACAGGTTATAGGTCCCATTAAAGGTGGGAAAAGTTTTGAAATGATTTATTGTGGTCTCATTTTTCTATATCACGACAACTTGGCATTTTAATAGGGGTGTGTAAACTTTTTATATCCACTGTATGCATATATATATATATATATATATATATATATATATATATATATGTATGTATTTATATAAATACACATGTATTCTGTCAATAATGCAAAATGCTGATAGCTGTTTTGCCTGTCACAAATTGTCGAGTACATTGTTGGCTGTATGTAGGAGTTATCAAAAGACAGTGGACAGTGTTGTTGTGAGTGTTCATGGGTTAGGGTTAGTGTAAGAGCTGGGGAAGAGGACTGATCTTCTGTTGTGCATTTGTGGTGTTGTGTGTTCACTGTGTCTGTGTGTCTTGTTAGTAATACCATTAAGGAAAAGGGGTTTTAGTATTGTAATGTGTAGGGTAATAGTTGGGGGCGGGGGTGTTAACATTAAGGTAACAGTATATGATTATGACGGCGTAGCCTGTGCCCACTCTTAATCATCTAACCCTATCCATAACCCCTAACTCTACACATTGGGGGGGAATTTAATAAAGCCTACATGGTCTTGTTTTCCATGTAGGCTTTGTGCCTTACCGCTTAAATGAAAGTAAGCAGGTTTTAGATTCAGTAACACAGCTGAGTGGTGCGCACGCACGGGCAAACACGGAAATATCCGTGGTATGTAAAGCACCTCATAAGCAGTTGAATTCCATGCAAATTAGTCAGGTAGAGTAATCCAGCAAGTAGACAGGTAGCTCTGCAGACCCCATGTCAGTGTCCATACTGTACACAGAAAAAGTCCACGTACAGGAATGTAGACAGACAAAATGGGCTGTAAAAATGTAGGTAGATGGACAGAAATGGCATAGCACATACAGGTATGAGTGAAACTATCCGTGTGTCTGAAAAAAATAAGAGAAATAAGCTAAATTATATTTTTTTAATAATCTGTGCGTGTTTGCATGACATGCCACAGTGGGCAAACAGGCCTCATAAAAAAAAAATTGGAAAAACAAAAGTAATATTATGTGACAGAAATGTATTACAGAATCCTGCATGGAGTATCTGCAATGGTGTATTGCTGCTGCTGCTAACATGGTAGGGCTTTGAACTGTGTTGCTTCCTGGTTCTGAACACAGATCCCTATGTAAATGAGGTGGAGTTACTGAATAGCACAAATGGGTATCCGTGTCCATATATCCCCTCTGTGTAGGCACAGAACCATGTTGGTGTCCACACAAGAGGTAGCTGACATCAAGGAAGAGTGTGTCCAAAAACCTCTAAGCTGATTTAAGATTAGCTCTGCCTGTTTGTGTGGTGTGCCGCCATGCTGAGCGATGATGACTGGGGGGGGGGGGTGTATACACTAAGTGCTAAGCTTTGTTTACCTACGGGGCACATGTTTCCACGTGTTTTTGCTGCGTGCCACTGTGCTGAGCTTGGAAGTTTGGGGGGGGTACACTAAGTGCTAAGCACTGTTTACCTATGGAGCAAGCATTTGCATGGTGTGCCACAGTGCTGAATGTATCGAAAAGCCAATGACATATTAATTAGGTTTGACCCCTGTTTAGCTTAAACTAGGGCCATTAAATGATGTCAGTGATATAGTAGGCAGGTGGAATGTATCATAGATCACCAATCACACAGTCAGCACCTACAGCAGAGCACTATAAAGTATGCATGTACCCTACAATCTGATTTTTCCCCCATACTCTGCACCATTGGAGTACATCTTGGGAATTTTAACTGAAAGAATGCTAGGGGCTGCTGCAGGTCTGCTACATCTGTATGTGCTAGATGCTGAAGTCAGTGCTGCTGCTGACAGTAGGCCTTCGCAGAGAAGGAGAAGAGTGTTCAGACCCAGGGTAACCTTCCAGGGGCTACATGAGCTGGAGATTGTAGAGTTCTACAGTCTGGACAGGGACATACTACAAGAACTCATTGAGCTATGCCGCCCTCAACTCAGACCCAAAGCCAACAGAAGAGAACCCATCCCAGTGGAAGCAAAGGTATGTGTAGCCCTTAGGATAATAGCCAGATGTACCTTCCAAAGATGAACTGGGGACATAATGGGAGTCTCACAGGCATCAGCATCCAGGGTACTCCACCAGTTTCTGGATGCCACACTATCACATGCCAGTGAGTACATTTTTTTCCTGTCACTCCTGAGGCGAGGGCCAGCAATATGCAACACTTCTACCATGTAGCACACTACCCTGAGGTACTGGTTGCCATAGATTGCATTCATGTACACATCAAGGTACACCTGGTGAGGAGGGTAGAATCTACGTCAACCGCAAGGGGTACCACTCCATCAACTGCCAGGTCGTTTGCAATGCCGACTGCATTATTATGAGTGTGTGTGCTGGCAACCCTGGCAGTTTTCACAACTCCCATATCTGGCACACATCACACGTGTACCAGATGTTTGCTAGGAGAGACATCCCGTACAGCCATTTACTAGGGGATCCTGACTATTCACTGAAACCGTGAATGATGACACCCATCAGAAATGCACACACACCTACAGAAGAATGCCATAATGAGGTATACGCACAAACTAGGAACATCATAGAGTGTGTGTTTGGGCTTCTGAAGTCATGTTTCTGCTACCTCGATATATCTGGTGGAGCTCTGCATTACTCTCCAGCCACATGTGCACAGATATTCCCAATATGTGCCATGCTACACAATATGATCCTGCGGAAACAGCTGCAGCAGGATCAGCAAAGGGAAGGGATACACAGCCCCCCACCAGTGCTTAGGTCAATACAGCCACACTCACAGGAGGACTCGGAACAGGAACGCCCTGATGATGTCCCTGTAGCCAGACATAGGCATGCCCAGTATGCGCTGGCTTCAGCTAAGAAGCAATGCATAGCACATGCACTGACAGCCTAGGGCTCTAGGGACTGACACCTTAATCCAACTCACATACATATATTAAAAATGATGCCAGGCAACTTACACAACCTGTACCTAGCCATGTATTGGCTGTGTACTGCATGCATCAGACAGAGTTAGCCTTGAACTATAGTTCTGCCAACTGCTGCATTCACAAGATAAGTCACTCACCTATACATCAGTTGTAAGGAGTACTATAGAATGGTATCATACTTATGGACCTGCTGCATGTATGCAAGGCAACATATTGGGCTATTTGGAGAGATGTAACATCCACATGGGACTGCAGATACCCAGTCCAATAGTATGTGTTCCATAATATTCACTAGGCTTCATGGTTGGAATATAAACTACAGTAGTCAAGGGAAATTTGCACTACTTCCTATGCCAACAGATCATGTGCTGTTCTTCCCCCACCCCCAACACATCAGTGTTCCCATACATGTGCTGTAACAGTAAGTCAGCAATGGTATATCAGCAGACCGGGCAATCTCAGGGCTGTAACATAGAACCTGATCATACAGTGTATGTCTTACGTAACACAGGGATAACAACGTATATATGTATGCTGTTGATTGTGTGATGAAGGACACATCTCTGTCTGGCAATTTGTGTGGCTCAGTGGACTAGGGGTGTTAATATAGGTACTAGTGTTGATGGTTCGAATCTTGAAATATGCACAGCTTTTGCATGAGAGAAGTTAGTATGCTGGTGTTTATACAGACTGTCATACCTCTCAATATGTTAGTGCAAGAAATCTGTACCAAGCCAGGAAGAATGGGGGGACAAAGGCACAAAAATACAGACAGTACAGATTGTTCCAAGTAACTTAGAAAGTTGCTAGTATGAAATCGAGTTGCATTATTACAGAATATCTGAAGGATATAAAGTCCAACACCCAAATGTTTGTCTGTATTTAGTATTATTCAGTGACTTCAATAAACAATAATTTACTAGAACACCACAAATGTATGAGGAACAGACCAGAAGTATGAGGCAAAATTCTGGACATTCTCTGAAAATCTTGTACAGCTGAGAGGTATGATTGTCAGTCTATGTGTGGAGTAACAGTGTGAACCTCAGTCACATACTAAGTGCAAGAGATAGCTGGGGAATGCTGTGGACAATTTGAGGGAAATGCAGTACTTCAGAAACAGGTTCAGCTGGCAATGTCTGCAACACACAAAGTCCTAGACTGGAGTACAGGTAGGTCTGGCCTGGAGTCAACTTGTAAGTACTGACAGTCGCACAGGGCATGCTCCTACACTTAGTTAAAATGAGTGCAATTCTGTTGCCTCATCTTCAAAATGACCTGCAATGTGTAAATACATCTGTACTTACAGCCATATATGTATACATATCCGTCTGTCCCTATCTCCCTCTCACATGATTTAGTATATCTATCGTTATGTACTGTCAGATAGATATATACTGATATATATAGCTATATATATTACAATGATACATAGACTTTCCACATATAACTACATAACACATATACATATCATACACACACACACACACACACACACACACACACACACACAGCTACATTTATAGAGACATCCATGTTATAGACAGATATATGTGTGGATGTATGTATTGTCCCACATACCCTATTAATGGTGAGTAAATCTGCACTCCCATATCCATACAGTTGTTCAAAGGAACCACAGTACATAATCCACTCACCTACAGACACAGATGAGCAGGTGGTGTAATGTATAATATTGTCAACACATGCATGGACAGGGCACAAAATTCCTGGCCACAAGTTTGCCTATCTAACTGCAGTCAGCCACATATGGCCATACTTGTAACTGTATACACACACCAAGGATAATAACAGTTATCTCACTGCTAGGACACTAGATGCAGAAAACAGTATGAAGCAATATCACTCTGCAGGCCATACATGCTGTGGAATATAAGCCTAGTTTGTGTAATTCACAAGTACTATGCCTGCAGTCATGTATACAACAGATATAACTTGTGGCACATGTGATAAGTACTGTGAGCTATAGTGTATAAGACTAGATAGGTAGGGGCTGTAATCTCACTCCAGCCAACTTGGTGTGAGTGTGACAGTGTGTGTGTGTGTGTGTGTGTGTGTGTGTGTGTGTGTGTGTGTGTGTGTGTGTGTGTGTGTGTGTGTGTGTGTGTGTGTGTGTGTGTGTGTGTATCGCCCTACAACACAATGGACGTGCACTCATGAGCTATCCACCTGCAGTGGTTATGCACTTTTTGCCCCTGTAACTGGCTACAGGCTTCCAAACTGCCCTCCTCTACAAGGTCTGATGATGTCATCCACCTTAAGACTGCCGGTTGACAGTCTAACATCAGAGAAAAGCCATGGTACGTGCAGTAAGTACTATGAGTTATAGTGTATAAGACTAGATAGGTAGGGATTCTACTCTCACTCCAGCCAACGTGGTGTGTATGTGTGTGACTGTGTGTGTTGTGTGTGTGTGTGTGTGTGTGTGTGTGTGTGTGTGTGTGTGTGTGTGTGTGTGTGTGTGTGTGTGCATATCGCCCTGCAACACAATGGACATGCCCTTATGGGCTATCCACCTGCAGTGGTTATACACGTTTTGGCCCTATAACTAGCTGCTGGCTTCCAAACTGCCCTCCTCTACAAGGCCTGATGATGTTATCCACCATAAGACCACCAGCTGACAGTCTAATATCAGACAAAAGCCATGGCACATGCGATAATTTCTGTGAGCTATAGTGTATAAGACTAGATGGGTAGAGGTTCTGATCTCACACTGTCCAGCTTTGTGCATGTGTATAGCCATATGGCATAGATATGATAATCTTTGTAACTTATACATAGGTAGGGTTTAGTATTATTTTATTTGTAGTGGGTGATGTGCCCCCCACAAATGACTGACAACAACAAGGGCTGCTGATATCAATAAGCATTATAGTTCTAAAATGACAGTACTAGCAGACATGAGGTGCGCTGTGTGCATTGGGTACTGTGATCTGTAGTGTGTACCAGTACGTAGGTAAGTGTTCTAATCTACATACGACCAACTTTGTTTGCCTTGGCATGTCCTGTATGGAGAGAGTGGAAGTGGTGCTAGCCTGAATGTGGCTGTGTTTGATTGTGAGCTGTTACATCATTTTACAACATGTTACAGAGCCATAGAGCATGTGAACTTAACTAGAATAATGGCCATACAGCCCTCACAATCAGAGACATCTTTATACCCCTCGGTACAGGATCAGCACAGCTTGCCCCAGTCAAGAGGGACTCAGGCAGATACCGTGTGTTTAGATGATGGTCACCCAGCCAATCATACAGATGGCATGTGCTGAGGTGCACGGAGGTGATCTGTGTACCATTAGGCAGGGTCTGTTTCAAGGGTGTGTTTAGGTCTGCAAGACAAATGTCTCCCACAAGCATGTTGTACTAACATCACATAGGTTAATGTCCTTACAGTGAGTCATCCATCTACTATGCTTCCTACAGATAGGCAGCATATGCACTCCAGCAGGGTCACACCTTGCTCTGTATGCAAGGCGCAGATCATCTCTGAGTAGTCTATATGCCACAGAAGGCAATGATACTCATTGCAGGTAGTCAGCAGTGAGAACATACTGAAGATGTGAAGTGACCTTGTGAGGGACTATAACCTTGTGTACAAGTACCAGTACAGCTTGGAAAGGTACATCAACAAACGGCCATTGCACTCAGATATTGGCATGCTGAGAGAAGAGTATGTGGAGATCTATATGAGAAGCTCGAAGAGTCTCTTCATGGAACACTTAAATGCTGACACGTAAAGAGCAAATGCTGGAAACCACGAACGACAACTTCTGTGAATTTTTTCCATGTGAAAAAAATTTGCTTGGCCGTTATTGGGAATTTCCCTTTTCTTGAATGTAGAGCGATCTCGGAGTTGGTATATTTAGTTAGGGGGGTGTGGGGGGCACAAACTCCCTCTTGATTAGGGTTTTACATTTTTTTTATGTTAACGGGCAAGTGAATTTTTTCCACTAGGAAATAATTCATGGAAGTGGCAATTTGCAATTTACAGCTTTTCCTCTTTATTGTCGATCTTTACGTGTTCGAAGAAAAGACTCTTCGAGCATATAATATTGGCCCATGAGTATGTCACCTACTAGTGACTGTGGCCTCAGCTATGCCATATGGTTCCTGCCATACCACTGTAGTGACATGGTGATATGCTGGGACTGTGTCCCCCATGGGACTGCCCAGGACCACTAGCCCATGGCCTGCCATGTTGTGGTGCAGACAGCACACTCCCCTCTGTAGCACTGGATGTACTGCCATTACAGGAGCATGACTGTGCTCGGCCACATGGACTCTCAGCAGAGGGTGTTGCTGACCTATGTCCACGGGTCTGACACCCAACTCCAACCAGATGTTTCAGCACAGACAATGTGCTGTCCAAGACAGACACTGCTGTCTCAGTCCACCATCTGTCCACTGCATCAGTGAACTGATCCAGGGTGTCCTCAATGCAGTGGAGGTAGTCATGAAAGTCACACTGTGCTGCATCCATAACCCTAAGCATACATCTGGTGTTCCTTTCAGAACGTGCCTGTGCCTCCATGACAGCCCAAAACATGTGCCAAGTGACCCGTGATATGACAACTGCAACAGGTGGTGGACCGACAGCAGTCCTTTTACATGTGCCCCTGTCAATTTGCCTGTGTGGGACCTTCCCAGCTGTCCGGATGTGGCAAGTGTCTACACTCACTGGAGCCATAGTTGCCACACTTTCCTGTGCAATGTCTCCACCCTCTGACTGTCCAATATCTGTGGCCTGTGGGGGACTAGGTATGTGTGGGCATACTGATTGTGTGCAGTGACAAAGGGGGGCAAAAGAGGGATGTCAACCTCTGGGACAGATTCAGCCCCCAACAACCCCACCTGTGCATCACTGTAGCCACCATCATCAGAGTCAGAAGAGACACCGACATCAGGCTCTGTGGGGGGGGGACTCCAACCCCCCCCCCCCATCATTTGTGAAAACCAAGACAGAAGCAGTACATTACTACCTACACTATTATGTATGAAAAATCCCCCAAGACTCCTAATAATGAGTATCAACAACTGCATTAACAGTCTGACATCTTCTCATCTCTGCTTTCATGCACAACAGACTTCCTCACAACAAAATACACATTCAGCTCAAGGCCTGTATAACAAGCAGGTCAGGTAAATCAAGTGAAACTTGACCAGTACAAATTATCTTTTAGTTATTCAGTATGAAACTATACTTGATAAACCAACACATAAAACCCAGTATACCTATCTTAACAAATATATACAAATACAGGTTTCAGTGCCTAAGATACGTACCATCAACCTTTCAGTTTTTAAAAGGCATGTCAGAATAATTGCCTCATATAAACCAGGAGGCCTATTCACTCTTAACTATAACTGCAATAGTGTTTGTGTTCATTCAACTACACTCCTGTGATTACCCACTCTAAGACCTTAGGTAAATGCTCCAGAATGCAACATACAAACATTCTACTCTGGTTATACACAAACTTAAGTGTACATACGACATTATTTTGGTCCTTAACTTTAATAGCATATATATGGGGGTTAGGAGGGTGGCCTGATGGTTAATGTGTTTACCTTACAAACACAAGGTGCAGGGTTTGAGTCTCACAAGGGATAATTGTCTAGGCTTAAAATGGCTTGTAAGGGCAGTTAACCTAGTACTAATCTATGAACCTATGAACCTATATATGTTCTGCAACAAAACAGTATCAAGCTTACCAGGAGCAGGATCATGGCCTTGGACACCACCTGACAGACGTGTAAAATGTTGAGGGTGAGGTACTGTCAGTAGCACTGCATGTTGCAGCACAAGGATGTACGTGCCTATACCTCACTTGTACACTAGCTACTGTGTTACTTGATGTTTTGGTGACATTCTGTGTATTAGTGTACAACTGGGCTTAAACCCCATCCAACCCCTAAAGCAGATATACCTGACACCCACGTAAAGGTATGTACAGCCTAACACAATGTATTACTATTACAATAGTGATCAAAGTAAGCTTACCTGCATGCTCCTCTGCTGTGAACATCCACCTGCATGAAGTATGGTGTGATGGTTGTCTGGGAGCTGTCATGTGTTCCTAGGTTCATCAGGAATTCCTCAGTGGCTGAGAGTGGTTGTTCCACTGCAGGTTGTCCACCGGTGATGGCACAGTCCCTGGCTACGTCAGATGCCCTTTGTTGTTCAGCATTCAGCATGTCTGTTGCTCAGTGTTGAATCTGCTCATATGTCCTGACCTGGTGGCCACTGGTATTTACATCCCGGACAAGGTTTGCCCCGCAATGCAGTCTTCTCTTCCCTGTTATGCCTCCCCCTGGATAGCAGGATGTGATGATGCTGCCTTAGTCCTTCAAGTATTATTTCAATCTCTGCATCTGAGAAGGGGGCATGGCATCTATGGTGCATTATTCCTGAAAGACAACACAAGGGGAGCACATTACAAGATCAGATGCATGGACGTCCACTATGTACAGACACAGCAAGGACAAAATGGCTGGCACTATCCATTGCTTGCTCACACATGTCATACCTCACAGTGTGACAACATACTACATTGTGGATACAACTAAGATAGTATCAATAGTGAGGTATTTCCCTGTGTGCCATGAGAAATTATGTTGTATGATCATGCACCCAGCACTTCAGTCTACTGTGGTGTGTCCCCTAAGGCCAACACCCAATAATATTTCATAAGACCAGTGCCAGACAAATAGCAGTGTGCTATTTCAGCCACTATAAATGGACAGCCCTACAGCACCAGTGTGCCACAATGAGAAAAGACAATGCAACATTGAAGTATTGTACTTCCCCTGTAGGTGTAAGACAGCAGGATATCAATGACATATCATTATCACAGGTTTAAGATAGGCTTACTGCTGTAATCCCTATTCCCCATACCTCTACCCTCCCATTTGCATCCTGTTATACTCAAAAAACAGTTACATACCTGGTCGAGTGCAGTACTCCTCTGTTAAAATGTTCTACTGTTAATATTTCACAAAGGTGTGCTTTGTGTGAGGAAAGTCTTATACAGAATGTTTCCTCATAGCCAGCTGCTTGCATTTTTAACATGCTTCTCATTAGCAGGAAATTGCCTCTAAACCAATATGTGGCTCTGATATGCTAATTGCAGCCAAAACAGCTGAACTGCATTATCATTAGCCAATTACATGCAGCCACTGTATAAATATAAGGCCTTCATGTAGACCAGGGCCCCTTTCTTAGCTGTTGAGATGGATATTACTGGGGTGAGGGGACTACATCATCACAGAGAGTAGGTCTGTAGCATTAACTTTACATAGAGCTGGGTGTACCACAGGCTGCAGCTGCTCCTGCAGTTAATAGACATAGGAAGAGAGTGTGAACACTTTGGAGGACAATAAGCTGTAGGTGTATCTGTGTCAGTTGTGTCAGCCTTGTTGTAGAGGCAGAGCCAGGGTGAGGGTACCCTTTACATTCCAATTAAGGCATTTGTTTAAGGTACATATGTTAGGCAACTGTGCCAATAACAGAGTACGAGACAACATATACGGATATGGGAATTGTGTTCCTACCTGCAGGTCTGTGACTTCCATCACTGAAAAGTAGTTATTTAATTTGCAATGCTTTGTGTGGATAAAGAGTGCATGAGTCATTCATTAATTGCTGTCTTCAAAATACTGTAACTGAAATGCAACACAACACTGGATTTGAACCCAGAATTGTGTCTGGCAAAATGTTCTGTAGGCAAGGTATTTAACAGACTGAGCTACTGAGTCACTATTACAGCAGGTGTATTTGCAAGGTATATGTACACACATACAGGCTGTGACAAACATTTTCTACATCTATCAGTATGTGCATGGCTTTATATGGATGGATTTCTGCAGCAGAGTCCCAGTTGAACATGTATTTTACCATTAATGCCTTAGGTGGTTTTCTACATGTTGCTGATAAAAGGGCACATTTACCTGCTATCACAGGTCTTAGTTACATCCATTGTCATGTCTTTGGCTGTCTTGTGGTGTACTGTTGCACCAGAGTCCAAGGTAACCCCCATTTTTCCATTACTTTTTATTCGAGTTTCAGTGGTGTGGCATTGCGTGCAGCTCCACTGAAACATGCCTAATGATTGTAACTGGCAATTACTATGCTTTGTTTAAACTACCTGTTTTAAGTAAAAGTTGTGTGGTGTGGCGGGTTAATGCAGTGTGCTGCAGGTGTGATGGGCTTGGGTTTAAAACATGGCAGAGGTGTTTATTTTGTACATGTGTCTTACAATGTTATAAACACATATAGTCATTATAGCTCTATTTAGCTGTGCGATGCAGAGCATCAAGCAGCACTATGCTAAAAAAATATCAAGAAAAGAAAAAAGGGGAAATAGCAAAGTGATGAAATGGGGGCAAGCAGGGTGAAAAACATAGTGAAAGGCAGGGAGGGATGTGCAGGAAGGGTGTAGGAAACAACCATAGCTATCCAATTCTTGTACAGCAACAACTGTGCACTGTGACAGAATCTGTAGATGAATTTGGACTTTCAAACCCCAGAGAGAGGGATGAGGACAACATAACTGCATTGTCAACCCAATTGGACCAAATTACATGTATCCAGTGGACACATGTGTGAAATGGAGAGCTATGTATGGGACAAAGTTTTGCTTTTTGGGACAGGTGTCCATTTTTTTTTTAAGATGAGAGTGGAATGTTGGGGAAGGGACATAGGTATGTGTGGGGGAGGTAAGTTGAGTAGTTGAGGATGCATTTGCAAACAGACAAGACAGCAGACAGGGGTGTTATGTGACACATAAGGGGGTGAACACCTTGCATAGGGAGGGTGTTGTGGAATTTAAGTCCCATGTGCCTCCAGATGGCAGCAGCAGTGTGATTTACATCCCCACCGATGGGACAGTTGGTACTACTCTTTCACTGCCCAGGTGGTGGCAGTGCTGGAGGCTGGGCACCGAGGTGAGGCTGCCCCACGAGGTTGGCCAGCATGTCCTCAATCCTGCAAATGTGGCCGTCATAGCCATGGTGGACTATCCTGCGCACAGGGACTGGCAGCTCATCCCAGGTGACAACTCCTCCTCCATCATCACTCCCAGAGGAGGGCCCAGCCCTCTCCCGTGGAGCGGCACTACCTGAAGCAGCAGGTATTGCATGGGTAGCAGAGGGGATACTACTGGTCTGGATCCCAGATGTGCTTGGACCCGATGCCACGGCCAGTATTGGCAAGGTAGGGGGATCAGCCAGAACTGGCCTACCTTGATGTGCTGTGGTAATTGCAGTATAGCAATAAGTTGAGGTTAGTTATGAGCAAATCATTGTTAGTATTAACAGCATGGAACATCATATTAATTAACCCAAATACATAGCTATTATGTATGACACAACATGAAATAAAAGAACAGTCAGTATGTTAACAGCATGCCAGTAACAGTTAAAGCATAAAGGCAACTACATGGTTAATTTAACAAGATATGTTAATATGAAATCATAACAACTCATAACAATGCAAATGGAGAATAGTTGTATGACCGCTGAATCATACACCAATGCACTGTACGAACACATACACAAATGTTTGGATCTCGCTATACCCAATAGAACTAAGACGCTCTCCTCCAAAAAAAGAAGCCAATCTGTTGGTCCCCTGCCATAAACAAACACTACAACAGAAGGAGGAAACTGATGCGGAATAAGGTGAAGTCCCAAGACTGGAAAAACTCCCTTATCAGCCTCAACAAAAAGTTGAGATCCCTCATCAAATCCTCTAAAGCTAACTATGAAAACAGAATTGCAGCAGATAATAAAGATAACCACAAGGCCTTCTATAATTATGTAAAGAATCTCCACAGCAATACCCAGATTTGCTCTGAGCTGCTGCACAGTGGTACCTCCTATACCGAGCCAACAGATATACTGGCCGAGAGATTCAGTGCCAACTTTAACCCTCCCCCCCATGCCAGGCACCCAGTATTACTGCTGCACAGGTTAAAACAGCACTGTCCAAGGCCAGGAATACAGCTTCTATGGGACCTGACAATATCCCTGGCTGTGTTTTACATGAACTACAGAGTGAACTGGCACCTCACCTGTGTGCCCAGTTCAGTCACAGCCTCACCTCAGGCTTTGTCCCTACCAAATGGTGCACTGCTACAGTCATCCCTCTCCACAAAGGAGGAGCAACTACAGACCCTGGGAACTATCGCCCCATTAGCCTGATGAGCCTGATATGCAAAGCTACATCATCATGAACCTAATAAACAAGGATAAAGGGAATCTCCAAACTCTGGATCCCACACAGTTTGGTTTTGTGAAGGGTAGACCATGCCTGTTCAACTTGGTTGACTTCTTTGAGTCAGTTACCAGAGCTGTGGATGAAGGCAGGATGGTTCATACAGCCTACCTTGATCTGGCCAATGCTTTTGATACCATTCACTACTCAGGAATCATAGAAAAACTCAGTAAGCTAGGCATCAACCCCTATATCACTAGGTGGGTTGCAAACTGGCTCACAGATAGAACTCACAGTGTGAAAGTAGCTGACTCCAAATCAGACTGCTAACTAGTCACAAGTGGAGTCCCACAGGGTTTGGTCTTGGGTCCACTCCTGTTTGGTATCTACTTCTCTGACGTCCAGGCCAACACAAAGGGACTCTGGCTGACAAAGTTCATAGACTATTGCAAGTTGGTAGCTATTATTAACTCCCCAAGTGATGTTGACATCCTACAGAATGGCCTCACTGAGACCAACAACTGGTGTCAGAACCATGGCCTTAAGGTCAATGCCAAAAAATGTGTCGTCATCCCCTTTGGGATAAACCCAGTTCCCATGAATTACCACATTTATGGTAGTCCACTGAACACAGAAAGCATTATAAGAGATCTGGGAACACAGGTTTACAGCAACCTCTCTTTTGATCACCACATTGCCGCTGTGGTCAGAAAGTCCTTCTATGTGGCACATCTCATTACAAAGGGTTTTGCATCCAGGAAGAAAGAGGTCATTGCCTCCCTCTACTCTTCCCTCATTAGGCAAATCATTGAGTACAATGCCCCATTTGGCATGTACCTCACTAGACACCTGCAACAACTGGAGACGCCGCAAAAGTACCTCACAAAGAGGATCCTAGGCCTTAAACACTTGTCCTATATGGACAGACTCCGAAAACTACTCCAACTATTCTCTCTCTCATATCGCCTACTTAGAGGCGATCTCTGCTTGACTTACAAAGCCATGTCTGACCCAGCTGTGTTAGAAATACTACATCTAAAGAAATCCCAATCCCTCCACACCACACGCTCCAGAGACCTCAACCTCATTACCACAATTAAAGGAACATGCTGGAAGGACAGGTTCATAACCCAGAGACTGCCCATGCTATGCAATAGACTTCCCATACATGTCAGGCAGAGCACCTTGCTGACCCTCTTCAAGAGAAATCTTGATGAGTGGATGGGAAATAGAAAATTCACCCCGGGGATAACTCCAGTGGCTCTACTCGACAGAGACACTGAGAACTAAGGTTGGGTGGCACTATGCCAGAGTAATCCTATGGCTATGCTTGTAAAGGCTCCAGGGCCATTAGCCTAGTACACACCTATGAACCTAATGATAAACCACATAAGATCAACAAAATGGTTAATTTAAAAAGATACGTCAATATGAAAGCATACTAACACATAACAATAATAAACCACATTTCCCAAAATATAGTTACTTTAACAATATATGTTAATACTAAACCATAATAATACATAACAGTATTAAATACATGCAGATAAGGGGTGGGTAGAGAGAGAAAAACAGTTCATTAGTGACATTGCAGATTATTTCCCTGAAAACAGTGGTAATATTAACTCTACAGGTGTGTATTTTTAGTTTTGGGTACAGTGACGACAAGTCTCCTATAGGTGATGTAGCACATACATACCTCTCAAGCTGTTTCACGGGACCGTATGGGCCAAGCAGTAACAAATGCAGGTACACAGCTAGACAGAATGCTTGCACATCATGTGGACTTATATAACTACCAAGGTGTTCTGTAAGCAGATTTGGTAATACTTTGCATTCCAGGTCATCATTTCTGTGATAATCCTGTGACAGATGGATTACACAGTATTAATTATAGTACAAGAAATTGTGACACTTGAGAGGCATGTTTGTGTACAGTTCATAAACTAGACAGCCGTCATGCCTTAGTTGCCAGGCATGGGAACAGAACCCAACAGCTGTGACTGCAGGGGACATCTGCAAATAATGTAATAATTGGCTGCAGCAACTTAGTACAGACATGCAAGGAATACAGCCATACTGGAAATAGACAGATTTATTTATGAATCAACAATGCTGGTGAACACATTACTCTTACTGATTTTAACATTCTGTGAAATCTAAACACAATATCTGCTCATGACATGGGCTACCTCACTCATATACCTTTTGTTCTAGGGGAGAGAGAAAATGTGAGCATTACGTGACTGATAGTTTGCTGGAGATAACCTTGAACAATACTATGAGTTGAGCAGTACAAGTTACAGGACATTCTTTTTGCATTCTCTTACTATTGCAGTGTTATAATTGACTGCACTGACCAACCGTACCATAGACAAGCAATGCATACAGCTCTATTGCCATGATTATGGCAATCCAATCCTGCTGAACACCATTTTGCTTAATGTTATTGGTATTGTTTATTGTATATTGTATATTGAACTTCAGTTGTTATTGTTCATGTATTGCACTACAGCTCTAATTGCCCGTTTATTGCACTACAGTTCTACTTCCCCATTTATTGCACTACAGTTTTTCTTGTGCATACTTTATTACAGTAAATGCTTTAGTCTTCCTTGCTTATTGCACTACAGTTAGCATACTAAATCTGTTACCATGCTCACGGTGCAACCTGGTCAGGCACCCGGCATGGGACCCTACATTACGAGCCCTCTCACCTGCAGCTGTTGAGAGAGAATCACATCATTACGCTTACCCGTTTTGCAGACATTTAACTTGCATATTGGTAAAACAGAGTAAAAATTACATACATATTTTTTGGACATTCCCTGCTCTAGCTTCTTGGACCCAGGTGTCCAAGGTTCCCGTCTTTCTCCTTTTCAGGTCATCATAATGGTGATGACACTGCTCATGTGTGCAGGGGATACCAGTAACACTGGTGAGTTCCCTGGCCAAACAACTCCATGCCTCCACCTTACACTCCGAGCCCTGGAATCTACCCTGCATCAGCCGAGGTTCATGATTTTTAACCAGGAGCCCAACCTTGAACCTGGACCCATAAATACCCCACCACTGCACCTGAAAGTGCACACCTTCACCAACACCACCATACCAACAGTTGATTAAACTCCAATGAATGATGCAGAATTCCCACCTATTGGGCTTAATATAGGCTGTTTTCCCACCCTTACACGTCATTAAGCAACATTCAAAAAGGCACTGTGTCGGTTAGCAGTGAGCAAACCAGCTAAGCCTAGCAGAACGCAAACACACAGAACCATGGTTTTAGCAAGGCTTAGCACCGCACAAATATTGATAACCGTTAGCATGTTTATGCACTGCTTAGCATGAATGAGCAGTGCTTAGCAAAGCTCAGAATCACCAAAATTCACAATAGTTTAATGAAATTAAAGAAAAGTAGTACATTCATTTACAGACATATTCTGCCTGTTATGGACTTGAACCCAGGACCTACTACACATAAAATCGTAACTCTACCCATGTAGCTAGTTGGATGTTATAAAAACTAGTATACCTTCACATATACTACTAGGCTACCTGTTAGCATTACTGAGCACAGTGACACGCTGTGCAAACGTGCTTAGACACACCTATAAATAAATTATTATTTACATCCAGTTTCTATGTTTAGATTTCTGGCAGGTGTCCACTGTTTATATTTGAGCACAGCTTGGCATTGCTGCATTCTGCAGTGTGCCACGCAAACATACAGTTAGAAAAAAAACATAAAACATCATAAAAATGACATATAGTACATTTGACACACTTCATAATATTACAACAGTGGTGGGGAGCATTACAGGGAAACTTACACTCATCTGCAGCCAGGGGTAGTTGCTACATCTCTCCCTACACTGATTCAATATCCATTCTCCTCATCTGTCCCTCGGCAGCGCACCATGATTAATATGGATGGCGTACTACCGAGGGAGATCCATGACCGTGTACATGGATACATTCCGTGTAGGCTCTACACGTTGCCTACACAGATTTTCTTGAATCCTGGGGAATATGTTACTAAAAACCCTTTACCTAACAGTACTACAGTTCAGGCAAATCGTGTATCTGAAAGTTTGTAGTGTGTTTTTTTTTTCACTTATTAGAAAAGAAGACTGTTTGTTTCCTTATCTGATTAGTTTTTGTGTTTGCACTTCTAGTTTTGTGAAAGTGTACTGTTGACCTGTAGATGTCTGCAAAATGTGTGTTGTTGTTTTTGCTTGCCATTTCCTAACATCAGTGTCTATATCTGTCTGTCTGTCTATAATATTCAGTAGTTTGGGGATATATTGACTTTGGTAGTGATCTATAAGCAAAAACTATTGCATTGTTTCAAACACTGTGTTTAGGCAGATAGCTACAAGGATTTTCAGGCTATTTTTTTCTGTTGTTGGGAGAATATAGTGTGATTTTCTGTTAATTTTTATTTTATATTGTTTTCGGGTTTAAAGACGTTGTATACTTCTTTCTTGTATAAAGTTACTGCAGATACTTTTACAGTATTATATTGTTGACTATGTTTGCTTTTGTTTTAATAAAGTGGAGTTTAAAAAAGATGGTTTATAAAGGGCCAAATTAATATTAAGTAATATGTTTTAATGTTGATGGAAGTACCCTGATCGTTGCAGAGATATGGAGAGAGCCTGGGAAATTACAAACTGAGAAAATTTTGGGAAGATGGAATAAGGCTAGTTGAACTCATGTTCAGTACACAAGGAGTAGGACACCTACAACAGGCTGACACAGACACATCATCTGACAGGCTTATACTAAAACAAAGGCTAAACATTGCCTGTCAGAACAGGATGTATACAGCACTATGTGAACTAACTGATAGCATAACTGATTGTTATAATAGGACAGCACTAACTTCTCAGGGTCCTAAGTGATGTATTCCTGAGGGGGTGGAATGAGTACAAGAATTGGGTCACTATTTGTAATACCATGTGACTCATTCTTCCATTAAAGGAAGAGCTGCATCAGACCATTCTCAATGCTGGAGAGCAGCATCAGACTATTCTCAATGCTGGAGAGCTGCATCAGACTATTCTCAATGGTGGAGAGCAGCATCAGACTATTCTCAATGCTGGAGAGCAGCATCAGACTATTCTCAATGCTAGAGAGCAGCATCAGACTATTCTCAGTGCTGGAGAGCAGCATCAGACTATTCTCAATGCTGGAGAGCAAGCATCAGACTATTCTCAATGCTGGAGAGCTGCATCAGACTATTCTCAATGCTGGAGAGCTGCATCAGACTATTCTCAATATTGGAGAGCAGCATCAGACTATTCTAAATGCTGGAGAGTAGCATCAGACTATTCTCAATGCTGGAGAGCTGCATCAGACTATTCTCGATGTTGGAGAGCAGCATCAGACTATTCTCAATGCTGGAGAGCAGCATCAGACTATTCTCAATGCTGGAGAGCAAGCATCAGACTATTCTCAGTGCTGGAGAGCTGCATCAGACTATTCTCGATGCTGGAGAGCAGCATCAGCCTATTCTCAATGCTGGAGAGCTGCATCAGACTATTCTCAATGTTGGAGAGCAGCATCAGACTATTCTCAATGTTGGAGAGCAGCATCAAACTATTCTCAATGCTGGAGAGCTGCATCAGACTATTCTCAATGTTGGAGAGCAGCATCAGACTATTCTAAATGCTGGAGACCAGCATCAGACTATTCTCAATGTTGAAGAGCAGCATCAGACTATTCTCAATGCTGGAGAGCAGCATCAGACTATTCTCAATGTTGAAGAGCAGCATCAGACTATTCTCAATGCTGGAGAGCAGCATCAGACTATTCTCAATGTTGAAGAGCAGCATCAGACTATTCTCAATGCTGGAGAGCAGCATCAGACTATTCTCAATGTTGGAGAGCAGCATCAGATTATTCTAAATGCTGGAAACCAGCATCAGACTATTCTCAATGTTGAAGAGCAGCATCAGACTATTCTCAATGCTGGAGAGCAGCATCAGACTATTCTCAATGCTGGAGAGCAGCATCAGACTATTCTCAATGTTGGAGAGCACCATCAGACTATTCTCAATGTTGAAGAGCAGCATCAGACTATTCTCAATGCTGGAGAGCAGCATCAGGCTATTCTTAATGTTGGAGGGCAGCATCAAAATATTCTCAGTTCTGGAGAGCTGCATCAGACTATTCTCAATGTTAGAGCACAACATCAGACTATTCTCAATGCTGGAGAGCTGCATCAGACTATTCTCAATGCTGGAGAACTTCATCAGACTATTCTCAATGCTGGAGAGCAGCATCAGACTATTTTCAATGCTGGAGAGCTGCATCAGACTATTTTCAATGCTGAAGAGCTGCATCAGACTATTCCCAATGCTGGAGAGCAGCATCAGACTATTCTCACTGCTGGAGAGCAGCATCAGACTATTCTCTGTGCTGCCTTATGGGAAGAAGCCTATGTCTCCACTAGTCCCTAGTAGATAGAAGCAGCCTGTAAATGCTTGACTGCCATATCCAAGCATACATATATTCCTTAAAATAACTCTAGGGTATCAAAACTTGTCAGACACATTTGGGAAGCATGGCTGGCCCCCTGCCATGCTGCTTCCTTCCCAGGCACATGACTAGCCTTTATGGAGATGCATTAGTCAGTGGCCCTAGCCAGAGCTACACTGTCTCTGTGCATAGAGGGGTAGGTGTTCATCCCATGCTAAGCCTACTAATCTCCTAACAGGGACAGGTTTTGTCACTCTCCTACTTTGGACACAATAGAAGAGTCTTCATGGGTTCTGTTCAAGCAGCTTTATTTTATACAAACACATACATCACTATAGAAGTTCTCATTTCCATTTTCTCAAACAAGAAACCTAAGAAGTGTGATGTGTCCTTCAGAACCTTGGTGGCCTTTGATAGGACCTTCTTTAATTCAGCTTCCAAGAACACTGATAGTGGCTCAGTCAGTCAGCCCCTTGCTGAAACAATGGGCCGCATAGGTGGATTATCTACGTTCTTATGTATTTTTGGCAGTCCACTAATAGTGTTACAGGATGGGCTGTATCAAAATAGTCATAAAGCTCCTTCGTAATACTCTCTTGTTTGGGAAAATGGAAATGAGAACCCAGGAAGAAGGACTATTATTAGTCACACTGGATGTGCAAAGTTTTTTATGGTAATTCCGAATAATTATGGAATTGAAGCCGTCAGAAGATTTGTTGGCAATGAAATTTTGGATGTTAATCTCCTTTGTACTTTGTTAGAAGTACTATTGGAGAACAACAACTTCCTATATGGTGACACTCACTGTTGGCAAAAATGGGAGGTTGCCATGAGCACCCCATGTGCCAACAGTTATTCGAATATAGTCTTGGTACAATGAGAGAAAGAATGGGATCTGGACGTATGCAACTTGTGGAAAGACCAGATAATTTTCTACATGAGATTTGTGGACAATGTCTTTCTGCTATGGAAAGGAGATGCCACTAGTCTACAGGAATTTGTCACGTTTCTCTGTCACACAACCAGTTTTTTTTAGATTTGACTTAAAATTCTCCAAAAGGGAGATAGAGTTCCTTGATGTGAAACTTTGCCTGATCCCGAGTAAAGGGATAGAAACCATGATTTTCAGGAAACCTAGATGTTGAAACCATTTGTACATCAGACCAGCATGCACCCAAGGCACATCTTTCGGAATTTAGTGGGAAATTAGGTCACACATATCCCCAAATTATGCTCTAAGGATGACATCTTCTTAAAAGAAAAAGAAACTCTTGTGAACACCCTTAATATATTCTAATAGGAGATGTGAAGAAACCAGACAACCACAAGATAATAGATCTTCAGCTAATTTGAGGTGCACACTGACTTACAGCATGGATAATGGATTCATTTGTAATACTATTAGGAAGTTTAGGCAAGTCCTAACTTCGGATGAGAAATTACGAACCATAGTGGGGGATAAACCTAGCTTTGTATTTCGGAACAAGAAGAATATGAAGCGCTTATCGTGTCAACATGATGGCCTTACTGTCAGTAGATAAAGAACATGGAGCCAACGTAAAGGTACCTGGAAATGTGGTTTTTGCAAAGCTTGCCCTTTTATACGGACACATAATATAGTTGAACACCCAGTCACCAAGAAGAGTTATTCCTTTCAAGGTTATGCCACATGACCGAGCAAGAACATTGTATATTTAGCCATCTGCGAGGCATGCTGTTCCTACTATGTAGGTAAAACAAATAGGGCTTTTAAGGAACGGATTTTATGCCATCTATCAGACATAAGAAATCAAGTAGCTACAAATGCCGTGTATCAGCATATTAGGGCAGAAGAAAATCACAGTTTCAAATTTATGGCTCTAATGAAGCTGAACGAAAGCCCAAGGGGAGGTGACATGAGAAACAGAACAGAGGTGGAAGAGACCAAGTGGATTATGGAACTGAGAGCAGATAAACCACCGGGCCTTAAAGGAATGGTACCTCTAAAACCCATGCTGTAAGAACGGAGCATAAATATATAAAGTAGAAACAGGAAGAGGGAAGAAGCAGAACTTATTCCTGCTACTTGTAATTTTGGAGGACTACCACCAGAGGGACCTGTCTCCATTAACCATGGAAGAGGAACCACCCCTGAACAGCATGATTGGTTGAACACTGTTTAAAAGTTTTGCCTTGATGGGAGTGAATAAAGGATCTGAAAAAGGTTTTACCGAAAGCACTTATCCTACGTTCTCTTCGTTTGTTATGTCTTTTACGAGTTATATTAAATCACAGATTTTATTATGTTCTCAGAGGACAAGTGGGTTATGGATGTGATCTGAAAAAAATGCCACATCTTAGACCTTCTAAGTTCTGCCCAAGACCAGTTTCTTTAAGAAATCCTTTTCCTCAGCACTTGTGAAGCAGTAACAGATTCTTTTCAAAAAGGCCATAAAACTGTTCAGTCTTTAAAAAGAATGTGATTTTTTCCTCCCTCTTCTTCATTCCAGACAAGATTGGTGGCATTGTCGGCTGTGTCCATTCCTGGGTAGCCTTCTAGCTGTTCTTGCCTATGTTATTTGAGTGGATGTAGGTGTTGTCACAGGACATGAGTTATGTCTCCCAACTCATCAGTGCCTGAAAACACAACAGAAAGTTTTTACATTGTCATTTTCAGCACATGGTGATGCTCTTCGGCATGTATCTACCCCCAGGTATTTCACCAATGTTTTGATAGTGACAGCATATACCTGCTAGGTTAAGAACCTTCTGATGTTATCAAACTTGGATGACTGGCTTCTAATGACTCCTTAGAAGGAGCTCTGTGTTTGCAGTAATTACAGTCTCTGAGGTCATCATAAAGTAGGAGAAATCTGCTTAGGTGGTGGTGCAATAGCTTTTGTTCATTGAGCAAAGCTCTGCACTCTATAGTGCTTGTCCTTTCTGACTGAGAACTCTGGAAAATCATAAGTTTGGTATCTTGAATGAAACAGCAGAGTTGGATGGAAACCCACATTTTTTTCTATTTTTATTACACATTATGGCTGCCATAATCTTGATAGACCTGCTGACTTGATTCTGGTTGAGAATAAACTTTGAAATGTCAATGCTTGAGAAATTATCACTCTCTCACAGTTCTCCAGACTTCTGTCACCATGCCCCAAAAAGGTAGACTTGTTCCATTCCCAGTGGAGAGTTTCCCTGTTTGCCACCAAACTTATCACAGAGTCTGATGGCAGACACTTCCTTTCCTTTCTGTGCTGGGGAGCCCACCTGTGATCGTCCCTGCTGCAGGCCAAGTGGAGCCCACTGTAGGTAAGGGATCACACAGAAAGGTAATCAAATGGCAGGCTTTCTAACCTCTGGAGAAGTAACTAAAGCCTGTGCCTCTCCTGACAAGATTAGATAAACAGGTTATTGTATGGTATCTAAACGAAGATCATGGGGTGAACTCCTACCCCGCTATGCACAGAGGCATTGCAGATCTGGCTAAGGCCACTGACTAATGCATCCCCCTAAAGGCCAATCATATGCCTTGGGATGTAGCAGCATGGCAGAATCCTGGAGATGCAATACCAGACCTTTTTTTGGAGTTGTGAAATGGGAAGTTTTGCATAAAGGGATCTTCCCCAGAGATTGACCTGTTTATCACAATGGAGAGTGCAGTGTGCCTCAAGTTCTGTTCATTGCTGGAGTTTTGGGGGAGTGGACACTGGATGCATTCTTCTTACAGTTCCTGTACAAATATTCTACCATTCCTTTTGGATTTGCATCTGTTATCCGTTTTCTAAAGAAAAGAAAGAAGAGCATTGCTTATCCTTGTCACCTCTGGTGGTCAAATGGAGTGTGGTTCTAGGTTTCAAGGTTGCTTATAGTGCAAGATGAATTTCTGTTCTCACCCATGGAAATTTCCCTCAAATGGGATGTATGCCAGTCTTCTTCCAAGCTTGTTAGCTGTTTTAGATTCTTTTTTCCTACCTTGGCCCCTATCTGGGACTGTGGAGGTATAGGCAGGTGAAAGGAAACCTTCATCTAGGTCAACACATTGTAGTAATTGCCAAGAACCTTTTGCAGAAATAAATATCAATTTTAGTGGATAAATACTGGCTTTGACCACAATGTGTGAACTTGCAGGTGTGCTTGTTTACTTTTTATAATGTCTTGCTTTGAGTCTGAATTTTTCTGTCATTTTGGCATATTGTGACCTTATGGATGGCATATGGCTCAGCACAGCCCTCTCCCTGAAGGAGATGCTGCGTCATTGTCTGCCACTGAAGAAACTTTGCCCTCCTTGGGACTTGAACCTTAAGATCCTTGAGTGTACCTGTCTACATTTAACATTAGCAGGTTCACTGAACTTAAAGTTCTTCTCTTCCACTAGGCAGATATTGAATCCTCATGCTTTTATTAATAGAAAATCCTAGATGAGCTTTCAGAATGAGCAGTTGCTCTTTAGGACTAACTTACATTTCCTTCAAAAATAATTTCCGTGATGTTTCTATTCATTCCATCCATCCCCCTGTGTTCATTCTAGGGACAAACTTCAGATAAGAGGTGGAGCTACACATCTTGGATGTGCATTGTCAGCTCTGCTATTACTTGAGGTAGTCCAGGTGTTCATTCGCTTTATTTGAACTAAAGGAGTGGCCGGAAGAGACCAAGCAAATTCTGTCCAAATACATTGACAACTGCATTTTTATCACTGGGGCAGTAGCCAATTGTGCACTTGTCAGTATGGCCTAAGGTCACTTGCACCCAGTCCCTTGTTTTAGTGATATCACTGCTTCACTTGCTTGTTTCAAGAGTCTGTCCACTACAGATGTTTATGCCATGGGCATGTGACAAGAATTTTTGCAAAACTTTTTATTTGACTGCTGCTGCTGTGCCAAGAGAGGAACATGAGTATCTTTAAGTACTGCTTTGCTTCAGAATATCACCCTCTAAGCTTTGCCTGTTTGTTTTCCCTGTTTGCTTCCCACCTATTTTAGTTTTTACTTGCTACTTGGGATTTATCTCATCTGCTATCCTTAGCAGTATCATTTGAATTTTTTTTGGGGGGGGGGGGTCCTCCGCAGGGGTTGCATGTTACTATCCCTTCATCTCCCTCTGTTAGGAGGGCTCTTCTTCCTACATCCGGTGATGAGCATCCTGTGTCACAAATGTATTATTTCATGTCTGTCTCTAGTTGTTGTGCAGATATCAGCTTCAACTCACCTATGTCCCATAAGTGCAGATGTAGGTAGCATAGGACAAGGAATACCCTCCTAGCCTGCTACATGATACAGCCTACATGTTGCTGAGGGCTAGAGGAAGAAAGAACTGTAGAGTGGAGAGAACTTTCCGGGAGCTCCCAGCTGTGATGCACTACAGAATGCCCTTTTCAAGTTCATTTGACATGTGGAGTATAATGTAACAAGCAGTAATGTAATAAGTAAGTTGACTGTGGGAATATGTTTATTTTTATTTTATTTGTCCTTTGGTAGCAGGAAAGGCTGACTAAGCCAGTGGATTAGCATAATGGTTAAGGTCTTCACCTAATAAGCACAAAGTACAGAGTTTGATCTTGATCAAGGATTATTGGCTAGGCTTAAAATGGCCCTTTAGGGCAATTAGGCTAGTAGTCATCTATGAACATAAATAGTAGACACCTGGGGAAAAAAGGTCCTTGACAGATTCAAACACTTTTAAACAGTAATTGATGTATAATTGTATACAAGGGAAGAAAAGCCCCACAGCAGAGAATAAATAATTTATGATGAGGTGATGAATAACTGTATACAATGTTAGTAGACCCTGAAGCAAAGGCAAGAACTCTCATTTTCAGAATGATAGATAGAATGTGAGATTAACTTGGCATACTTCAGTGTAAACACTAGATTTAAAACTAGAATTTCTTTGAAAAAAGATGAATGAACATGCTGCACAGTGAATGGCAATCAACAAACTCTGCTGACGTGGAAGTTTTAATTAGAAGTGGGATATAGATTTATTGTGAAATCATTCTAGAGATATACTATGATAAGGGTGTAGTCTAACAGTGCTTCACTGCTCCTTTGGTGGATCCTAACATGGAATTTGTTTCATTTCAGTTGAGGCAGCCTTAGATGAGTCGCCAGGTTTGTCTATTGTTTTGTTTGATGGCTGGAATCATACACGCCCCCAACACCCCCAATGTGGGGGGGGCTGTGCCCCCCCACACCCCTTAACTATATATACTAACTCCAGGATTACACTACAATGGGGAAAAGGGCATATACTTTTTACTTGCCTTGCAGTACTCTACAGAGTGCCAGTACTTCAGTAAAATGAGATTCAGTGAAATGAGTTTTCAGTAATTTGAGCTTTCAACGATTTGGTCAGGGTGAATTCAAATTCAGTGAAATGAGCTTTTAGTGAAACAAAGTAGACCCATACACACACACACACACACACATATATATCTATATATATATATATATATATATATATATATATATATATATATATATATATATATATATAGATATACATATATATATATATTTTTTTTTTTAATAGTTCGTATTTGCTAAACTATATTGCATATGAGATGGATATTAAGTCTTTACTTGCAACAATATAATGTATTTGCACTTCTGTATTTTTGAAACTTTTCTTTCATACGATATTTAGTCAAGATTTTTTTTTTTTCGATGAAGGGACCTCAAGTGTGGCCAGAGCTTGGAGTGGCACTTTTGATGAGCTGCTTGAGAAAAAGATTGGTGATTTCTTTGGCTCATATTTCAGAATGCATTCACCAGGATTAGCAGAATATCCAGACTTCTTTGCAGTTTTCCTGATATTGTTACTGGCAGGTAAGGCAAACTTTTTTGTATTCTTTTCACTGATCCAAATTACATGCTGTAATACATCTTAGATGTTAGGTCAGCAGAATATTAACTATCAATATTGTCCAGTCAGGACAGAGAAAATGCTTGCATGTGTAATATATGTGTATGTTTGTGTGTGCAGTTGCTTGTTTATATAATAGGAAAAGGTTAAAAACTGAGAATGTGTTCTGCTGTCGCTTTCTGCCTCTCACTTTCTCTGTGTGTGTATATATATACAATGTATAAAACACAGCAGAGTTAGAGTTTTTAGTGTGTGATATCTTAAACCTCCTGCAGTGGAATACCATGGGGATATATACATACATCCCTTAAGGATATCAAGTGTTTCAACTACGTGGCCTTTAAATGCACACAACTTTTTTATATTTTTATGAGTATATTCAGGCCAATGAAGCCAAACCCCACTAACTGTGGAATTGCACATTTCAACCCTGTTAGTAATTTCATAGCACAAATAGAATGTTCATCTGTAGTTTAGAAACACAGGACTTTAAACTCAATTGATGCCATAAACATTAAGGTGCCTGCAAAATATACCAACTAACATCCACGCCAAAGGGTGAAAAGGTCAAGCAAATAAACCATTTGGTAAAATATGCAAGAAAAGCCAGAGTTTTCACTGTGTTATACCTTAAATCCACTGTAATGGAGACCCATGGGATATATTCAAATGACATTGATACATTTGCATATATTTCATGGGCCTCCATTACAGGAGGTTTAATGTATCATATAGTGAAAACTGTAGCTTGGCTAGGTTTTTGTTGCACTATATTTATCTCTCTCTCTCTCTCTATATATATATATATATATATACACACACACACACACACACATATATATATATATATATATATATATATATATATATATATATATATACAGAGAGAGAGAGATACACATATATGGTCGCAGTGAACAAGCAGTTCATCAATCGTTTATTTTTATTTATTTATTTATTTTACATTTGTTGACCGGGCTAGTCCAACTGGACAATAATATCCGTTTTCAGTAGAGGCCCGGGGAGAAAAGCTCCATTACAGGTAAATACACAACAATTTATCATGTTAGGCATAATATTAGTCAAAATATAAGCTAGAAAAAGAAAAAAAAATTTCAAATACAAAACAAATACTCATAATAGGAAGTAAACTTATACTATATACAACTATATTAGACTATATAAAAGATATAACAGTAACACAGGATACAGACAGAACAAATTTAACTGGTAAAAAGCCCAATTCTTAGATAATAACTCTCAAAACTCCTGATAGTTTATAGAGGCGCTAAGTCAGGAGGGGTAGGGTGGAAGAGCTGGGAGAGAGTGGAACATTATTTTAGTCAGGATTAGCACATGGACATATCCATTTTGTTTTGAGATGTTCTTTAATATGTTTTTTGAAAAGAGAGGTAGAGGTTAGATTAGTTATTCCTTGAGGGAGTTGATTCAGATTTTCCCTATTGAGTTTGCAAGTAATGAATCACCAGCTTTATTATTTGATTTAGGTAGTGATACTAGTAGTCGATTTGCAGAACGGAGTGTGGCTAGGTTTCTATATGGTATAATCATTTTTGAGAGACTGCCGATCAGCTCAGGGTAGTGAAGGGTCTTATGAATGATAAGTAGTTGTTGATAGAATAACTGGTTATTTAGCTCTAACCAATCTAGTTGTTTGAGATTAAGACAATGATGAGTTCTTAGGGGAGTAGCAGTAATGAATCTGGCTATACTATTGTAGCAGATGGAGAGTTTGGTAGTGTTACTTTTGGATAAGTTGGTATAGATGGGTGAGGCATAAAAGAGGGTGGAGATCAGGTGTGTCTGTGCAATGGTCTTTCTAGTTTCAGGGGTAAGAAAAGGTTTAATTCTGTAGAGTGTCCCAATTTTTTTGTTGACATTTTTAACAGTGGTGTTAATGTGTTTATCATAATTGAGATGGTTATCGATAGTTACACCTAGCAGTCGCGTGGTCTTGTCAGGGTTTATACAGGTTGCATTATTTGAAGAGATAGTGAAGAGTGGAGTGGGAGATTTTTGGGTAGGAGTAAAGAGGAGAAGTTTAGTTTTTTTGGGGTTAAGTAGGAGGCAGTGTTGCAAAAACCAATTTTCCACATTGATTTTGGTCAAATGCTGCTTTGGTTGACTAGCTTGCAAGAGTTGGTTATTTTTTTTATATATATATATATATATATATATATATATATATATATATATATATATATATATACATACACCACACACACATATGCATGCATAAGTAAGGATAAGTATGGTTGTGTGATGGCAAAGTCCCTATGCTTAGTTTAGTGAGTTTAGCTATAATTCCAGAATGGGAGATAGTGTTGAAAGCCTTGGTGAGGTCAAGATAGGCTGTGTGAACCACCTTACCCTCGTCTACGGCTTTGTTGACTGCCTCAAAGAAGTTGATCAGGTTCAGAAGGCATGATCTGCCTTTCACAAACCCGAATTGGGTGGGGTCCAGACTTTGGAGGTTACCAATGTCTTTGTTTATGAGTTCCATGATAATACGTTCCATGACCTTGCAGACCCGGCTTGTCAGGCTAATAGAGCGATAGTTCCCAGGATCAATGGTGGACCCCTTTATGGAGTTGGATAACTGTTGCTGTGCACCATTCAGTGGGCATAAAGCCTAACATGAGACTATGATTGAACATGGTGCTTAGGTGGGGAGCCAGTTCATTCTGAAGTTCGTGTAGAAAGCAGCCTGGGATGTTGTCCTGTCCCATGGATGCTGTGTTTTTGGTTTTAGAGAGAGCAGCTTTTACCTGCTTCAATGTGATTACAGGGACTCTGCATTCTTCCTGTATAGATATGGGCACTTTAGGGGGTGTGGGGGCTGTAAAGTTAGCACTGAACCTATTTGTCAGGATGTTGGCAATATCAGTTGGTTGTGTAATTTTTGTGCCGTTGTGCTGCAACTCAGAGCAGAAAGGGTGTTGCCATTGAGATTCTTGACATAGCTATAGAATGCTTTGTAGCTGCCCTTAGAATCAGTGGTGATTTTGTTTTCGTAGCTACCTTTAGAGGATCTTATAAGGGATCTCAGCTTCTTAATGAGGCTGACCAGGGAGCTCCTCCACTCATGGGATTTTACTCTTTTTTGCAACAGTTTATTCCTTCTGTTGTAGAGTTTGTTTATGGCAGGGGACCACCAGATTGGCTTCCTTTTTTGGGAGGATAGTGTCTTGGTTCTGGTTGGGATAGCACGATCCATGCACTCGTGTAAGTGCTTATAGAGTGCATTTGTGTAGGATTCAGCAGTCGTAACTTTTACCGTGGCTTGGCTTAATGGTAGGTGGGGACAGGATGCAGATATCTAGGGTGATTAGCTTATGGTCGGATTTGACCAACAAGGAGTTGACTTCAGGTTTGAAACACTGGTCACTCATGTTGGTAATGACTAGGTCTAGGTTATTATTGCCCCTGGTGGGGGTGTGGATAAGTTGAACCAGGGCATTGGACTTTATGAATTCCAGAAAACGCTGAGCCAAGGAGTAGGTACATGAGTAGTTTTCCCAGTTAATGGTGGGGTAGTTGAAATCGCCCATTATTAGGGTGTTTGGTTGAACCCTAATATTTTCCAGTATATCAAGAAAAGAGGAATGGGAATTCTGGGGCATGGTGGGGGATTTGTAGCAAGCTACAATTTGGATTGCAGTTTTGCCCAAAGTCAGTTGCACTTGGAAAACCTTGGATACATTATGCTGCACAACTAGCCTGGAGGTGTGGATATCCTTAATGAATACTGACACACCTCAACCTTTGCTGTTCTGGTCCGGGTTAGATGGCCGAAAAGTGTGGTATGAATTATAGTCTGGTAATGCAGGGGTGCTCTCTAAACAGGTCTCAGTCACTGCACAGATATCGATGTTCTCCATTTTAAGGAGTGTCTCGAGTGAGTGTATTTTGAGATTTAGACTTCTAGCATTGAGTAGCATTACCCTCAGTTTTTGCTTGCCTGTTCCTGTTACAGTGGTGAATTTGTCATTTGAACCTTGCCTAAAAAAGGCACTATAGGTGCAGCAAGACCCTTAGCCAGTATCCGGAATCCCAGGGGCGACAAGGTGCAGGCCATCTCTGGCAAAGCATCGTGGTCTGTCAACCATGTTATCCAAGGCAGACAGATACGGGATCCCCTTAGAATGACACCAGAAGCTTAGCCAATTGTTGAAGTCAATAATTTTGTCCTTGTACTGCAGTATCATTCTGGGCAATGGCAGGATGCTACTCAGGGCTAGGGTCATACCTGCCTGGGCTAGAAGATTTGAGATCTCTTCCATGTCTGTTTTCATGTAGTTCAGGGAGGTACGTCTCAGATTATTCACACCAACATTGACAATGACAGAGTCATATTTGTACTTGTTGTGGAGTGACCTGAGTGTGTGGGTTATGTGGCAGATCCTGGCACCCGACAGGCAGATGACTTCATGGTAACTCTCCATTTTTTGATACTCTAGCTCCCATAAGGTTTTTGAAAGGTATTGTTGGATATTATGGATTCCTTTCCTTATCTTATAATTTGGAAACCACATATGAAAATGTTACACTTTGTGATGGGACATCATCACTTCCAGCACATGATGCTGCCCTGTGGCCTATCCTCTAGAGTGTTTCCTGTGGCAGTGAAGGCTTTGCAGGAACTCTGCTGTTAAAAGGTTTCTTGGAATTTCTATATCTAGACAACTGGCTTTTGGTAAGCCTTTTGTGACACTTTGTGGTTGAGGCCATATCTTACCCATTGAAGGCGAGATGCCGAGGTACCAGGTCTTGGAAATATAAGGAGAATTGCTGCTACTACTGGCTGTTTGGTGTGTTTATTATCATATCTTTACCTTTCTCTGGTTGCACTGCTTGGGGTATTTATAAATTGAGAGAACTCATCTTTGGTGCCACTACAAAGGACAGCTTCATCAGAATAGGCTGCAACATTGTCCTGTGTCATTCCTTTCTTCCAGAAAGGAGGACCCAGGAACTCATGTTCCATCATCATAGGTGAGACTGCAGAGACAATGAGGGCTTATTTCATGCTATACTTTCTTTGTCTGTATGTGTCTACCTTCTTGCCTTTCATGGCTTACATTTGGATTGTAGGTGATCCACTGAACAGAGGAATATCAGTGGATACAAAGCCAATATTCTTTCATGGATCTTGTGATAATGTCATTTTATTGCCATGAGACACTAGTCATTGATGGCTACATCCACTCTAGATGAGGAGATTGCACTGTTCCTCAAACATCCCATTGTAGCACCTTATGATGGGATAACTTGGTAGGAGAGTTGGGGATCATCTGAGATAATCTGTTGTTTAACATCAATAGTGTGTCCACAAGAAGGTATACAACATAAACCTGTGAAGACTACAAGTTATTTTCTCACTCTCAAACACTGGAGAGCAGGTCAAAATGTAAATGCCTTCTTGTAAGGTCAGTAGCAGGTCATGGTATGGCACCTAGGCAGGCAGGGGCAAAACGGTTGGATCCAATTTGTGAAAGTAGTGTGGCTCTAGTTAATAGGCCACTGATCATAACATCTTCCTGGTGGCAGTTCACATTTCAAGAAAGACGAGCATTGCCTTGAGGACCATTCGCTATAGTTTGAGTCCTCTTCTAGAGCTGAGACTTAAGGAATCTTGCATTCAGAAGACTTTCTTGGAATGGGATACCATGAAAGATGACTTGTTTTCCTCAGGAGAAAATTCTGCCCTTCTCATGTTCTGCTTACAGCAGTAGGATATCAAGACTGAACTGAGGATGTCTTCTACCTAGTTTGGAGGTGAAGATTCCCATACACCTTTCCACTGTTTCCTTTGATTTTGAACAAGGCTCATTCTCATCTTGCCTTGTTGATTGAAGGGAGTGTAATTTCAGGCACTCAGATACCTAGCAGAAGTATAAAGCATCCCAATGTGGGTGTGGATGATGGAAGTTCCAAATTTCTGAAAGAACAGCCATCTGCACCTCAGGGTCTGATTGTTTTGCTTGCTACTTTGTTTTTTACTGAACCTACATGTTGTGGTATTGAAGATATTAGTGACTGCTAGGAAATGTTATACTTAGGAGACTTATTTTGATAAGTTTAAAACCTTCTACACCTTTGTGGAAACTGTTCCATTCCAAAATGGGTGAATTTGCAGATCTGCATGACATCTGTTAAACTAGAATCTTAATGAAAGGTCATGCTGTATGTTTCACCCATCTTGGGTTATCATTACCAGATTCCATCCAGAAAGTCAATGATTAAAATGTTGACTTTCACGGGTACTTAAAAAAAAGTCTGAGCAGTGGAATATTGCCTGTTATTCTAACTGAGTTCAAACAAGCTGTATCACAAGGGTGTGGGACATTGTTGTTAGAATAAGTAAATAGTGCAGCGCTCCTTGTCAGAGATATTTTGGTGATGTTTTCTAGCTTTAGCCCATTTTTCTCCAAAGTTGATATTTTGATTGTTGACTCTGCAAATGGGAATCTCATAAGGTGCTTGGCAGAATTCTGGCTTAATGTAAGCTTATCAAGCATTTGTTGAACACGGTTTTTCATCTTAAGTTTCAGGTGAAGAAAGCCTCTGCTCCTTAGGACTTTAACTTTATGATTGGAAGGCTGCTTTCTCTCTCTCTCTCTTTCTCTTTTTCTCCACTATTTGAGATGACTGCCCTGTCTTAGACCTAAAGTCTGTTCTGTGGATGATGTGCTTGTCCTTATTTGGAGAAACCATGCTTGGCCTTTCACAAGCACAAGTCTCTTTCAGGACAAAATCATTGTTTTCTCCTAAAACTGGTGCCACAAGTGTTTCATCTTCTAGTGCTACTTCATACTTTGGATATGCACCACCAGCTGAAGTTTTACCTGAAGAGTGTGCATGAAGCAAGGCAGACAAGTCATTTATCTTCTTCATCTTGAATTTGGAAGTGCTAACAGCTGTTAACCAGTTGTGTCCAGCTGGACTGCCAACTGCGCCAAATGCTAGTTTTCTGCACTGATTCAAGTAGTTGTCCTATAGCCTCTGCAGTCAAGAGTCATTAAGTCAGGAGTCAGGGATCGCTGCTTCCAGTGCTTGTTTTGGAAACATGATTGCTGTGAACATTGCATATCTTTACCAAATATTATTACTTAGAGCTTCAGTCCAGTAGTTAAATTTCTTTTGGCACTTTTCTGGCACTTTGGCATTTCTTTGGACACTTTCCTTTAGCAAGATGTATCCTTTTGAGCTCTGTGTCTTGACGCTTTCTGGGTACTGTCCACTTGGGAGCTGTCATTTTTAGACATTTCACTGCTTGGAATTCCTTTCAGCTGTTACCCATTGCCCACTGTCTCTTGAATTAAGATGTTACAAATAAGTAAGTAATCAGCATCTCAGCTGATTTTTGTGAAAGGCCTCTGCAGTGGGTGTTTATTCACCTCCCCAGTTCCTTTCTTGGATGGACCCTCCACTCACTTCAGATGTCCTATTCCCTGTAAATATTGCACATTTATATTATGATATCATTATCTAGCTGTCTGTGTTTCAGGTGCAGATCACCTGTGTTCCATGAGGGTCAGAACAGGGAAATGTTAGGTCCTGGTACCCCACTTGTTTCAAGTGCACATGATGCCCCGCAGACAGGAGCAAGAGATCTTTGAAGCGCTACCAAAAGTTGGCACTCAGGAAGGAGATCCCGGCTGTTACTCAGAGATTGTGTGTGTGTGTGTGTGTGTGTGTGTGTGTGTGTGTGTGTGTGTGTGTGTGTGTGTGTGTGTGTGTGTGTGTGTGTGTGTGTGTGTCTGGGGGGGGGGGGCTCTTTAAAGAGCAATTCCAAACCTGCACTGCAAGTTTTTACTCTACATGAACCTTATATTTTGGAAAAAAATCACATTACATTTTTGTAATTTGAGGCCCTTCATTCCTTGGAAGTGCACCACCATCTACCCCCATCCCTCCACCTACAGGACCCTACCACTTTGCACAACTAACTCTCAGTTCACTGTAACGTGGGTAAAATGCATAGTTGTTGAAACAGTGATTTTAGAAAAAAAAAGACTGTTTCATAGTTTTATGAAGGCATTAGGTCTTTTTGTAATATCATCTGAGCAGTATTTACAACCTGTTATCTGAAGTGGGAAAGGCTCATCCTCTGTCTTGCAGCACAACTATCCTTTCTTTAACAGTATATAAGTGCAGCTGCTGTACTTACTAATCCACTAGAACATCATTTGATGTACTAAGTTTGGCCAAGTATGCAGATAATTTTAGGGCACAATAAAGATATAGCTCTAAAATACCTTGAAAGCAGCGAGAAAGTACGGACTGTAGTGGCTTTGATGCTTAATGACGTCTATGAATTGAAAATGTTGTACTTTGTTAAATTCTGCAAAATTGCATTGACATTAAATAAAATAGATACTACAATGTTTCTTGAATTATGTTCCTGCGGAAAATTTTGATTTTTTTCTGCATCTTTGACAGAAAAGCCTTTTATCATTCTCTGCAAGCTAATAAAAGTCCATACCAGGGTGTATGGTTAAGTGAGGATTAACACCTTGGGTGTCTTGTCAAGGCCTTGGTTGACTCTGTTTATGGTATCTAGGAGACTAATAAACCTCTAGCAAATGACTATCCATACTGGGTTTTTATACACTTATCCTGGATTATTCTTTGTATTTAAAATGTATATATTGTGTGAGCCAAATATTACTTTAATAAACATATTTGATATTCCTGTCTCCTTAACAGAAGTTAGTCCTGTGTATATATTTAAAAGCAGTTTCTTACATTTCTCAGACCCAACAACAAACTATTAGTTGAGGTGAATAACTAATGTTTCATCTCTGTTTATGAATGCATGAAGTGGTCTGTGCTATATATAATAATGCTTCACAGTATATGAACTGTAATAAATGTATTTTAATCTGAGTTCGTACAATTGCATTATATTACAACTTTATGAATTGCAGTATTGCTCTCAGCTTCTAGATGCTGCTTGACTTATGATTGTACAAGTGCAGGCTGTGGTTCAGGTGCTGATGTACTGAATGTGACTGATTTCAAAGCAGTACATTATTTCTTTGGTCTGTGTGACACTAGTACGTAATAGATCAGGTCATTTGCTCCATGTCACAGGAGTTTTTCTTCTGTTAGAACAGATTTTCAGTTATTAATTAACTAGTATGTGAGGTATGCCAACTAGATGTTCAAGATATTGATCGCTGCTGCAGTAGCCTTAACTATACAGGTTATATCCTGTCAAGTATATAACAAGCAGACAGCTTCCAAAGTTTCAAGGCACCATCCTTATGCCCAAACTGTCAGGCACTTTGAGCTGAGCTGTCTAAAAGATAAGTTTGGGCGCAAAGCCCTTCAGAGCTGTACAACTTATTAGGTTTTTACTTTATAATTTGCATTTCTTATGCTGTTAGTTGTGCCCACTTTGTGGACAGTTTTAAAGCATCACATTTGGTGTATTCATTTTAGGGCTCATTTTGAAGCTGTAGGAGTTTGTTGGCAAAAAAACAGAAACCTTTCTACTTATATTCAAAAAAAATTATGCCTTATCCAAAAATGATTTTTTTTGGAACAACTGGTTTATATTGTATAGTTTTCTGGAAAAGATTTTGGAACATGAAGAAATGTTTCTTATGAGTCCACTTTTCAAACTATCATCTGCACTCTTGTGTATTTTCTTTGTCTAGTGTTGATATGTGAAAGAGTTAAAAAAAAAAATAGTTAACTTTAAAAAGATTTAGACTATATAAATATTCAACAACCAAGACAAACCAATACAAACATGCCCAATGCTTGACTTACCTTTATCAGCAGTCTTTCCACATAACACAGATATGACTGTTTAATTGTCAGAGAAGGTCAGGAAAGCCAAAACTCTTGTTTATTTGTTTTTTTTATAAGATAAAATGGCATTTTGCAAAGAGTGATGCAAAACTGACAGTGTGTGTGTGTGCATGTGCGTGTGTGTGTGTGTGTGTGTGTGTGTGTGTGTGTGTGTGTGTGTGTGTGTGTGTGTGTGGTGTGTGGGGGATTTACATGAGTTCATTACTGGCTTGTGTACTTTATGAGAACATCTGAACAACTTTCTTTGCTTATCAAACACTATGAAGCATAACATTTAATAATTAACACCTCTTGCTGGAGAATGGCATGCTTGTACTTGTTGTACATTAAAATCTATTTGTTGTGACCCCTGCACCGCTACCGAGTCTCATGATTGTAGGTTTTTTGAACAACTATGCCCATATTAATATATTATACCCTAGTAAGACTGAGATGCATCATAATGTTTCTTCCATTTGTCTTCCAGGGAATGTATTACTTTTGGGTATTAGAACTAGGAGGGAACGTGAGGCTAATTACTTATTTCTGAGTAATGGGTACAGTTCCTCATATCCCAACTAGCTGTCTAGATTCCTGCCACATGAATAAGGTTTGTATTAGTCATCTATGGTGGTGCTGCGGTAGTATTGTCACCTCACAGTTAGACGTTGCCCGTTCGATTCTCAGTTAGAGCGTCTTCTGTGTGGCGACATGCGTGAATGTGCGTTCCTTCGTTGAAGGTTATGCATTAGGCCCGGCAAGCCAGCACGTAAAAATCTACTGCCAATCATTAGCGGACCGGAGTTCCGCTGTGGCGACCCATAACCGGGAAAAGCCGAAAGACGCAAACAATTAGTCATCTATGCATCAAGTTTAGTTTTTCAAGCAAAGCAAAGGGTGAATTGCTAAGCTAGTTTTTACTGCATCTTTTCCACACCTGAGATATGCATAGTGTAATCATTGTCACTGCAGAGGGAATAGAAATTTCTTCATTTGCTGTATTGTGCCTTTATTACAGAACATTTGCATTATTAAAACAACATTTGCTTACATGTCAGACTATTGTAGGATTGCAGCTACCACTGAGAAAAATAATGAATGTGAATTGGTTACTGCATACTTTCTCAAGAAGATGTGTTATCTCATGTCATATTTGTTGACTGTCTCAGGATCTCGTGTGCCACATTTGTTGACTATATCACATGGAGCATTTATACTTAGCCTATAGACACACCCTCTTGACCTATTTATCCTGTCACCACATTTTAACCATCAGCTTACTAATTCCCATCTCAGCAACAGTCACAACCTACCACAGTTATATCATTTTAACCTCTCCCTATAAGAGCCCAACCATATTTACATCAGCCCATCCCTCTCACTCAGGCACCTTTTATCTCTACCCCCAGTTTTCAATAAAAACGTTAATCTTACAAACACCAGTCCTTAGCTTACTCATTACAGCATATCTTATTACCTCATACCACAAACAACAGGTAACAAGTTACAAATATCTACTTACCCACTAACCCAGTCATCACCCCACCCAACGCCAGTTTTACAAACATTGTCATATCACCACATCTGTATAATAGCTATGACACAGAACTGTTTTCAGTTAAATACACTCACTTACAAGTATCACCATATTTACTCTGCAAATATGCTAGACTACAACCCAAATTCTCAAACCTATTTCTGTTTAATTTAACTCAACTTAAACTAAATGGGGACATACATCCAAAGCCATGCCCTCAGCACCAACAACAAACACCCCATCCACCAGATAATTCTTTCTCTTATAACACCATTAGTCGACCATGTAATAGCTTTGACCTTCTAATCATAAACACCAATCTTAGGAGCATCTTAAATAAAGTTCATGAATTTCATGCTACCCTCGCCCTATAGTCTTCAGAAGTAGTGCTCTTAACAGAAATGCGGCTAAAACCAAACATAAATGATAGAGAAATCCTAACCCAAAGCTACAATATCCACAGACTTGACACGACACACAAGAGCGGTGGCGGTATAGCCTTTAAATACAAAGACACACTCAAACTGGAATGCCTTGACTGTAAACCTCCAAACCTCATGAATTTAGAAATATTAGTCTCCCGCCTTCAGCTAAATTCCAATAAATGCATTATATTTATAGCAATTTACATCCCCCAGCAACAACCCATCCATAGTTGAAAACCTTCTTTGTTGATCTACCTCCACATTTAATCAGGAAGCCATTATAATGGGAGACTTCAACTTGGATTGGTACACCTGTTCTTCCAACAACCCCTCCAACCTTATTAGCCCCTATGTTTTTTCTCAAATAGTACACTCCCCAACCAGAACTGACAAACATAGTAACAAGCATTCAATCTTATACTGGACACTAACAAACAGGCCATCCCTCTGTCACCACTCAGGCTGCCTCCCAGACAGCCTTAGTGATCATCTACCCACCTGTCTAATTAGGCACTGGATATGCCCTCTAAAACAGTATCAACCAGCTCAGAAACAATGGCCAACTTGTCTCATCCAGTTTCCTTGATATGTCTAAGGCATTTGACACAGTATCCCACCAAAAAATACTTAATCTTCATTTTCAGAGGGGAATTGTAGGGAAGCAAAAGTCCCATCAGGGGTATCACAAGTCATTCAACCCTCCAGCAGAAATTGTACCTGCAAGCTGGTCGTCACAAAGTCCCCCCCCCCAAAAAAAAAAAAAACACTTGTGACAGAGTAGGATGGGCTACATTGGTGGCTAGCTTGCTGATCACTAAAATTATACCTAGTTCTACTACTAAGTCATTGATATGAAAACAATTCCTTCAAACAGTTTTTAAGTAACTTACGTGCAAGTTATTAATGAGGGAAATGTATATATCTATACAATCAAAGCCATTAGGAAGATATATAGAAAAACCATACTAGAGCCCATATATCCAACCCCTAATATAATCAGTCACTGGCTCAATGAAGGGCCACATACATGCATAGTCACCTTCAAATACAATCAACTGAGATTCCATAACTCAAAGGGTATATTGTGTAGCGCATCTTATGGCATAATTCTACTACATATTATAACCATGAACTGATGGAACTCATGATTGAATATGATGGAAAAACCACCCCTGGTGCTCTCTTATCTATTATATATTATCTTCCCAGGCTTTTCAACTTTAAGATGCACTTGATCGAACAGGCATCGTTCAGTCCTGGGTATTTACAAGCATCAAGCTTGATTTGCCAAAGCAATTCTAATTCTTCCAACTTTAAACCCTCAGGGCCACCCCTTATGTTATGTGTGACATGATCAATGGCTGAATATGTGAATGAATGATCTGTAAAAGATGATACATGTTTCGCCAAGGCGTTCTCCATCTTGCCCTTACTGATTGCATACTGATGTTCATAAATGCATTCGCGGACCTTATGCTCTGTTTTCCCTATATAATAGGCAGGGCATTGTTGACACTGAGCAAGATAAATGACAGCCTTGGAATTACAGTTAAATTTGTTCCTGATTCTATATCCCATGCCATTGATATGGAACAAATTAATTACTCCAATATGTCTACAAAAATTACATGTCCCATAGCTAGTCATACCAGCCAAGTTGGATTTCCTGGCTATTTTGCCCTCCAGCAGGTTCTTCAAGTTAGGTCCACTTTTATATGTGATCTTAGGTGGACTTCCTGTTTTTTGCGACAAATCTACATTGCTCTTGATTAGGTCCAATTTTTATTCAAGATATACTTAACCAACTGGCTATCCATAGTAAAGGTAGTAATCAAGCACAAGGAAAAGTTTTTTTTACATTATTCACACTAGGCTCTCCTCTAATATTACTCTATTCCATTTCACCGTTAGAGCTACTTAGGTTGGTAATACTTAGAATGGGAGAATAAATCCCTTTATTCTCTTGAGTTTCACTTCCAAGATCAAGGATTCAATCAATTTTTCAGGCTAGCCCCTACTGAGAAACATTCTTTTTAGTGTCAGGCATTCATTGACAAAATCATCCTCTGTGGTAACCAATCGATCAATATCTTCCTTCATACTAAACCTGAACAGGTACTTTAGGTAAGTACTGGGGTAGCTGCCCTTCATGATCGATTAAAGCCTAGCTAGTTTCTCAAAGGTAAGAATCAAAGCCTGTACCTTGTGTTTACGTGGGTAACACAACCCTCTACCAACACCAACACCCTTACTATCACTCATTAGTGGTATATCAAACCAACACCATTCACCACACTCTTACTATCACTCATTAGTAGTATATCAAACCAACACCCTTCACCACACCCTTGCTTTCACTCATTAGTAATATATCAAACCAACACCCTTCACCACACCCTTACTATCACTCATTAGTAGTATATCAAACCAACACCCTTCACCACACCCTTACTATCACTCATTAGTAGTATATCAAACCAACACCCTTCACCACACTCTTACTATCACTCATTAGTAGTATATCAAACCAACACCCTTCACCACACTCTTACTATCACTCATTAGCAGTATATCAAACCAACACCCTTTACCACACCCTTGCTATCACTCATTAGTAGTATATCAAACCAACACCCTTCACCACATCCTTACTATCACTCATTAGTAGTATATCAAACCAACACCCTTCACCACACCCTTACTATCACTCATTAGTAGTATATCAAACCAACACCCTTACTATCACTCATTAGTGGTATATCAAACCAACACCCTTCACCACACCCTTGCTATCACTCATTAGTAGTATATCAAACCAACACCCTTCACCACACTCTTACTATCACTCATTAGTGGTATATCAAACCAACACCCTTCACCACACCCTTGCTATCACTCATTAGTAGTATATCAAACCAACACCCTTCACCACACCCTTACTATCACTCATTAGTAGTATATCAAACCAACACCCTTCACCACACTCTTACTATCACTCATTAGTAGTATATCAAACCAACACCCTTCACCACATCCTTACTATCACTCATTAGTAATATATCAAACCAACACCCTTCACCACACCCTTACTATCACTCATTAATAGTATATCAAACCCACTTACTTTAAGTTACTATCCTTAAACACTCTTCACCAGACATGATGAACTATAAACAACAGTCCCACTTAATAAAAGCACTACTCTACCTATGCACTATCATCACCTTTCTCCTGCTCTCCTACCTCTCCTCTTACCACACTCAACTACATATTAGTACCCCCCACAATGGCAAACCGAACCTCCATCCACTCCCCTGAAACTTTGTAACTTCCCTATCACACCACTAGACCTCACCTCCTCTAGATCATTCTCTTACTCCCACTACAAACTGTCAGTCAGAACTAATCCTCACTCCTCATTAAGATATACTAAATTACTACACAAACTAACTAAACTGTATCTTCACCTACTCCACAAACTCATTCACTGTGGTGACATTCACCCTAATCCAGGGCACACCACAACACCCTGCACAGACTCTAATCAGCCAAACCCCCTATATTATAGACCTTATCATTAACATAAACGCAAGAAGTATACTTAACAAAATCCAGGACCTTCACACCCTTCTATCTGTATATAAACCAGAAATAGCAGTGCTAACTGAAACATGGCTTAAACCAGAACACCATAATAATGAGAATATAGCCCCTGGCTATAACATAATACGCAGAGATAGAGTAGAGAAAAAGGGAGGTGGCGTAGCGATATTGTTCCAAAATCATCTCGCCATTGAACAAATTTATAACACCCAAGAAATCAAAGATGTTGAACTAATCCTTGTCAAATTAAACTAAACTCAAACAAATATATCATTATTGCAGGTGGCTACATTCCACCAGGCAGTAATACTACTGTAATGGAAAACCTGCTAAACTGGATCTCAAACTCCATGCCACAAGAAACTATACTATTAGGTGACTTTAATATTGACTGGCTGAACTGCTCTAGCCACACTCCAACTACCCACATTAACCTCCATAAATTTGCCCAAATTATATCCACCGCAACCAGAACAGACAAAACCTCAAAATGCAAATCCATCTTAGACTGGATTCTGTTATCTGACCCCACTGTAGCATGGCACTCTGGCTGTCTACCTGACAGTCTAAGTGATCATCAACCAACCTGCCTAATTCGTAACAGACCCCATTACATAAGCCAACCCAACCTCAGAGTAATACTTAACAAAAAGACCTTTAAAAGAACTGACTTCATCAATTCACTACAAATCTGTAATTGGACACCTCTAAAACTACTATCTCTAGATGATGCCGTATGGTACTTTAACTCCACTTTCCTGCAAATCCTAAACTGTCATGCCCCCTCCAGAACTATTAGACTAAAAGCTAACTATGCTCCATGGCTAACTAAAGATACTAAGACTACAATGAAAGAGAGGGATCTGGCCTGGAGTCAGTATCAAAAGAACAAATCCAGTAATCTGAGGCAAACCTACCAAAAACTTCAAAACAAAGCCAAAAAAACAAATCAAACTAGACAAAAGTAACTACTACAAAAACAGCAGGAAAAATATTACAACAACCCTAAGATGTTTTGGGCTACAATAAATGGCATAATCCACCCAGGTAAAGCCACCACCCCAAACCCAGTACTACCAAACAACCATGACAGCATTCCCACACAATTTAACAAGTTCTTTACCGAAACAGTCCAAACCCTTACCAATGCCCTCAATACCACTAGCAGCCCTATACCAGGTGCTAGCAAAACCCACCCTACTACTCAAAACAATACCACCAACTTTTCCCTACACCCTGTGTACCCACTAAAATTATTTCAGAGCTCCTTAAGAAACTCAAACCAACCACACTAGCTGCCGACACCCTACCAGCTGAATTCCTTCAGATAGCAGCAAATGCCATAGCCTATCCCATTTCCATCCTCATAAACAGGTCACTTGCAGAATTCAAAGTCCCCACCCTGTGGAAAACATCACACATTATTCCACTGAAAAAGGCTCCTTAGAACTCACCAACTACCACCCAATCGCAATACTCTCACCTCTATCCAAGATATTAGAGAGAATTGTACATTCCCAACTACTTTGGTACCTCTTACAAAACAACTTAATCTCCAAAACCCAGCATGGCTGTAGACCATCCCACAGCACCACCACAGCATTACTATCATTTACAGATATAGTTAACCACAACAGAAACAAGGGACTCTTTGTATCTTCCATTTTCTTAGACTTATCTAAAGCCTTTGACATGGTAGACCATAACATTCTTCTCCAAATGGTACTTACGTATTAGCGCAACCAGATTTTCGCGGTTACGGTAATATAAATGCTGGCATGAAAACGAGTGTGGTAATTAGTGCCACTTGTTATTTTACGTCTTTACTTACAACAAATAGGTTTATCTTACATTCAGGAAGATAAAACAACTGTGAAAGTCTTCTTCCTGTTTTGCGTGCTTTACACGTGCACGGTTTAATTGCCTGGGCTGCTGTGCATGTTACTGTCGAAAGGAGTTCTTTTCTCTTATCAAGATGGAATGCTGAAAAGAAAAACATGGGGAGACCTGGAGAAATGCTTTTTGGTAGGCTATTTATCAAAATTTACAAACAGACTTGAAAGGAGGAAAACTTTTTTTTTTAAGAATAGAAGCTTGCAATAACAGTAAAAGGTTTGCCAAACTGATGATATTGCATTATGCTGACATGTAGGGTAATTTGGTATGTGAGAAGTTGACAGTGGTGCTTTGGCTACTTGTAATTGTGATAGTGCTATCCTCGGACAAACGGAAATTGTGTTTCAATGATTACGGCTAAAAAAGATGTGGATTTCTCATTCGCTGTTGTACTGTTTCTGTGTGTGGAGAGAAAGTTGTCAGCAATTGTAGTCGCATCTTCCTGAATGTAAGCCAAACTTATCTGTTGTAAGTAAAGACGTAAGTAACAACTTCTGCTAATTCCCACACTCGTTTTCAGGCCAGCATGCGGTTAAACATTACTTTTTCCAAGTTTAATCGATAATCCTGCCTCAAAAAAAATTCAGTGTGAAAGAAAACAGTTAATGTGACATTTTCAAGTCAGTATTGGTAAAATATGCACATCTGGAAGCAACCAGTATTATCATGAAAATCTGGTTGCGATAATACGTAAGTACCCTCCAAACATTATCTACCTTAAGCCTCTGCCTCTCCACTATATCATGGTTTACTAGCTACTTATCTGGTTGACAGCAAGCAGTCCTATGGCATGACCAGCTGTCCCCCCTGCTACCAGTATCCATAGGTGTCCCTCAGGAATCCATCTTTGGCCCACTATTGTTCTCACTATTCACCAACCAGATCAATTCCTCCTCACTCACAGCATCAGTAGTACAATACGCAGATGACACCACCCTTATAAGTGCCACCCCCACCTTAAAGGAACTGCAAATCTTCACCCAGAATACTTTTACTCTAACCAAAACATGGTTCACAAACATCAAACTTATTCTTAACCCCCAAAAAACGAAATTAATTCTTTTCGGCCCAGGTCATGCTCCCCCCTCAACAACACTTTCAACATTCACTCCAAAGATAACATTCAAATCACTCCAACTACAATAACCTTAAATTTGACATCCATATAGCACAAACCATTGAGAAAGTTAATAAAAAACTAGGACTTCTCTATAGGAACAAACACTTTATAACTAAACAAACCAAAGCTACTATTGCAAGAACTCATCTCTTATCCATTCTTCTCTATGCCTCTTCCATCCTTACTAATCTCTGCCAGAGTGATCTGAACAAAATGGAATCTTGTTATAACAAAATAGCCAAGTTTGCTACTGAAACCTCATACAAATCCCACCACTGTCTTGCCCTTAACCAACTCAAGTGGCTCAAGCTACCTCAACTACTTCTGTTTAATCAACTCACAATAGCGCATAATCTCGTCTACCTTCCAGAAATAAACCCTGCACTTCAAAATATAATTAAGCCCCACATCCCTACCAGAGCCTTACAATCTAGTTCTCAGACCCTAATAAATGTCATCAGACACAAAAATGATGCTGGCAAATCTCTCTTTGCCTGCACTATTGCCAAAGTCTGGAACTCACTACCTAGCCAAATAACCTCCACTACCTCCACTATTCAATTTAAGAAACTCCTGACAACCCACTTCTCATACAATTGGCTTTGTTCATGCTACTCCCCAGGTTAATTTGCACCAATACCATGTTCAAGGATTCTACTAAAGGTCCCCTAATTCCTTTCACTGTAAAGCTTAATAATCACTGGTTATTTGTGTAACAAAATATTGAGAGTACTCATAATTTAGAAAGACAAAAAGTTTTTCTTGTGTTTATATTTTATATTCTATAGTAACCCTACTACTAAAATGCTGTATGCTGACTTTACTAAAGGAATTGTTAATTTATACATAACTTATGTTTCTGTGGAACCTATCTCTCTGTATGATATTCTTGTGTTATTCCTTTATGAACATGCTATTGGTGATTTTCTCTCCAGGCCTCCGCTGAAAATGGATATGTGTCCAGTCGGACTTTCCCGGTTAACAAATGTAAAATAAAATTAAAAAAAAAAATAAACACCTTAACCATTATGCCAAACCTACTCTCAAGTATACCTCTGAACTGAATGTCCTATCCTTCCTAGAAAAAGGAGGTAAAGTCTGAGAGTAAGTATTAGCAAGGCATTCATGATAATTAGACTAAAATAGCCTTGAAATGTCTATGAGTCCTATAAATTACATTTAATTTTCCTTATGACTTTAAGTTCTAGGCAATTGCAATCTAGGCTGCTGGCTGTCAGGAACATGTCACTTAATTAACTTACTACTGGTAGGTGTTAATGGGTTAATACACACACAATTTTCTTTTAACAGAATTGTCTTTTCATAATCTGCAGACTTTTTAGATTACCATGTCGTCACTGTGTTCCTTTGTACTGCTTTTTTATTGCATGTCTAATATGTATTTAGAGCAAGTCATTCATTCTCACAGTTGTGAACATATATTTGCCTAAAAGAACTCTTAGATCAGAAGACAAACAACTTGTCACCATAAACTGAATAAATCCCCTGGACAAAGCCTATATTTGTACTCAGTATCAAAAATTGGAACTCCTTACCTCTAAACACCAGAAATATTTCTAACCTACCCAGCTTTAAATGATCCTTAAAAGAATACATTGGAAAATCTTGGACCTGCTCCTGTGCCATTTCTGGCTGAAATTACTCACTATACTTCGCTCACCCCCTTCAACTTAGATCACACTTCACAAACCTCTCCAGCATCCTACTCCACTCCTTTCTTTTGTTTTTCCTAATATCTTACCTTACTTATGCACCTTGTCTGTGCAGACCTTTCCTGTACCTGTTTCTTTATCCTCCCTACTCAGCTAAGCAACCCAAAACAACATACCCTGCACTCTTCTTGTAATGTTCTTCTCTCTATCCTTCTTCCTTCTATAACCATAATATGAATACCGTCTCCCATACTAAGACATTAATTTCCCCACACTGTCTCTAATCATGTAATATCCCACATCTCTTCAAATATCCTATTAGAATTATCTCAAGTCTCATTTATCATATACTAATCTATGTAACAAATAATATGACTATTGAGTTTTTCTCACATATTTCTCCAAGTCGTGTTATTGTTTTTCTTTGCACTCTACTATGAAACATATGTTCTGTGTTTTTCTTATTACAACATTTTTTCACTCATGTTTTATAAGTGCAACATGATACTTTGTGATTTAAAATATCTGTACTTGATATGTGAAAGACTGTGATTGTGGAGCTTTTCTCCCTGGGCCTTCTCTGAAAATGGGCACTTTCTGCTCCATTTGGACTTTCCTGGTAAACAAATGTCAAATAAATGCATAAATCCTTACATAGCCCACCTCTGGATTATTTGTAGACAAGTAGAAGGGCTAGAAATTACCTTGGAAATGTAAGGCTAGGCTTCTTAAGATCCTCAAGGACCAATAAGCTAGTAAGTACCTATAAAGTTATGAACGTTTCAGACAGATAAGAGGCAGACCACTGTAATTCACTAAAAAGGTAACAGAACACTACTCTAATTCACTAAAAAGGTAACAGAAAACTACTCAGATTCACTAAAAAGGTAACAGTACTACTGTAATTCACAAAAAAGCAATAGAACACTATTCTAATTCACTAAAAAGGTAACAGAACACTACTCTAATTCACTAAAAAGGTAACAGAAAACTACTCAGATTCACTAAAAAGGTAACAGTACTACTGTAATTTACAAAAAAGCAATAGAACACTATTCTAATTCACTAAAAAGGTAACAGGACACTACTCTAATTCACTAAAAAGGTAATATAACACTTCTCTAATTCATTAAAAATGTACAACACATTTTGTATCGCCGTGCATTTTATGAACATTTACATAATAAAGATTATGAAAACCTTACTGACAGACTATAAACCTTAGTGATTTATCAGAAAGTGAAGACGAGTGGAGGTCAGGCCATTAGTGCAGTGGATTAAGGCTCTAAACTCTTTAAGAGCTGCTTCATGTAGTCAGAGGTACAGGGTTTGATTCTTTCTGCCTGCTTAATCCAGCAATGGCTCCTGAATTGCCTTGTTAGCTGGTTTAAAAGAAAAAAAAATGAAACTATATGTGTGAGGGTAAATATTCATGTGCAGTTTCCAGGAAATAAGAGTATAGCCAGATCATGGTCAAATGGGGCCCTAAGCAGACTAGTAGACAAATCCCCCCCCCTGCCATACTAATATCCAATTAACAGAACAAAAACCTTGCGCGCCAAAGGTTAATGTTGTTGTTGTGTCTTTCGGCTTTTCCCGGTTAGGGGTCGCCACAGCGGAACTCCTGTCCGCTAATGATTGGCAGTTGATTTTTACGTACCGAGTTGCCAGCTCTGACGCGCAACCTTTAACGAAGGTAAGCCCATTCACGCATGTCTCCATGCAGAAGACGCTCTAGCTGAGAGTCGAACCGGACAGCATCTTACTGTGAGGCGACAGCGATACTGCAGCACCACCACCGCAGTCAATGTTTAATAGCAAACAAAATTAAATAGCAGGCAAAGCTTTCAGATACTTCCCTTCCTTAATGCTTATAACCATCAAATATAATTAATAATTATATAATCAGTACATGACACAAAAAATCAAATAACATTAAAATTAATTGCATTTTAATTATTAAAAGCACACCACTCTATATACTCGACTATATACTCAACTACCCTCTTCATTAAAGTGCATTATAGTTCAATAAGAGAAAATAAAATCCTAACATACTTAAAAAACATATATTTACATATGACTTAAATACATATTAAGGGAAAAGGTGTACAACATACTTTAAAATTTAGAGTTTTACAGGTAATAATGCCTAACAGTAGAGGGGGTGATAATGTCAATGACACGGAAATAGTGAATGTAGATGGATCTTGAGACTACAACCTGATAAGGAAC